>NW_025540547.1:0-5013 GCF_020615455.1 Coregonus clupeaformis | reverse complement strand
AACTTGTCAGGTGGTTTGGAGGACAAAGAATGCTGAGTTGCATCCAAAGAACACTATGGTACCTACTGTGAAGTATGGGGGTGTAAACAATGCCATGCTTTAGGGGCTGTTTTTCTGCAAAGGACCAGGACGACTTTGATCCGCAGGAAGGAAAGAATGAATGGGGCTTCATGTATCGTGTGAGAGATTTTGAGGAAAACCTCCTTCCATCAGCAAGGGCATTGGAAGATGAACGCGGCTGGCCCTTTCAGCATGACAATGATCCCAAACACAATCGCCCAGGCAACAAAGAGTGCCTTCAAAAGAAGCATTTCCATGTCCTGGGAGTGGTTCACCCAGTCCTGATCTCAACCCCACAGACAATCTTTGGAGGTAGTTGAGTTCTGTGCTGCCCAGTGCCAGCCCTAAAAACATCACTGCTCTGAGGAGATCTGGGTATGGAGGAATGGGGCTGAAACACAGCAACAGTGTGTGAAACTCAGAAGACTTAAAGAAAACGGCTCTGACCCATGTCATTGTTAACAAAGGTTATATAACAAAAAGTATTGAGAAATCCTTGCTATTGACCAAATAATTATTCCCCACCATAATTTGCAAATAAATTCATTAAAAATCCTACAATGTGATTTTTCTGGATTTTTTTTCCTCATTTTGTCTGTCATAGCTGACGGTACCTAAGTGATGAAAATTACAGGCCTCTCTCATCTTTTTAAGTGGGAGAACTTGCACAATTGGTGGCTGACGGGCCACTTTTTTTCCCTATCACTAATTGACATCATTTGAGTCAATTGAGGTACTTGTGGATGTACAAGGCCTACCTTTCAAATCAGTGCCTCTTTTGCTTGACATCATGGGAAAACTTAAAAGAAATCAGCTAAGACCAGAAAATGAATTGTAGACCTCCACATGTCTGGTTCATCCTTGGGAACAATTTCAAAATGCCTGAAGGTACCACGCTCATCTGTACAAACAAGGGTACGCAAGTATAAACACCATGGGACCACGCAGTCATTATACCGCTCAGGGAAGGGAGAGACGCGATTTTGTCTCCTAGAGATGAACGCATTTTGGTGCAAAAAGTGCAAATCAATCCCAGAACAACAGCAAAGGAACTTGTGAAGATGCTGAAGGAAACAGGTATAAAAATATCTACATCCACAGTAAAACAAGTCCTATATCGACATAACCTGAAAGGCTACCAGCAAGGAAGAAGCCAATGCTCCAAAACCGCCATAAAAAAGCCAGACTAATGTTTGCAACTGCACATGGGGACAAAGATCGGTTTTTGGAGAAATGTCCTGGTCTGATGAAATGTAATAGAACCTGTTTGGCCAAAATGACCATCGTTATGTTTGGAGTCAGAAAAAGGGGGACGCTGTAAGCTGAAGAATACCATCCCAATCCTCGTGAAGCACGGGGTGGCAGCATCATGCTGTGGGGGATGCTTTGCTGCAGGAGGGACTGGTACACTTCACAAAATATGTGTATATATTGAAGAAGAACACAAGATATCAAAAAATAAGTTAAGCTTGGTCGCAAATGGATCTTCAAATGCACAATGACCCCAAGCATACTGCGTAAAAAATGGCTTAAGGACAACAAAGCTTGGAGGTATTGAAGGGTTATCACAAAGCCCCCGACTACAATCCATAGAAAATGCAGAACTGAAAGTTGCAGAAGAAAAAGTGATTCCAACAAACCCGTGTGATGAAACAAAAATAGAACCGTTTGGCCATAACAACTCATCGTTATGTTTGGAGGAAAGGGGAAGGCTTGCAGGTCAAGAACACCACCCAAACCGTGAAGAACGGTGGGGGCAGTGATCATGCTGTGGGGCGGCTTTGCTGCAGTGAGGGCCTGTTACACTGTCCTAAAACAGGAAATTATTACTAGGATTAAATGTCAGGAATTGAAAAACTGAGTTTAAGTAATTTGGCTAAGGTGTAGGCAATATTCACTTCAACTGTATGTACACCCACAGTACACTAGTAGTTGCGTGTCAATGTGAAATGAATAAAGGCTTCACATGTTTTGTCAAGTATATATTATGGGCCCGTCACTTGGTTTCAAAAACTCAATGTGTCTCTTTGGAGCCTGCAAGTGTTTGCTCTGCTTTAGATGGTAGTCCTCTGTAGCTTTCTAATTGGTAGAGCATGGTGTTTGAACGCTCAGGGTGAAAAAGGGGTTCGATCTCGACCACCATACGTAAAATGCATGCACAAATGACTGCAAGTCGCTGGGGGTGCCGCTAAATGGCATATTATATTATATTATATGGTGCCACAGCTTCAAACCTCACTGTTTTACTCTTGCTCTGTCACCTCCACCAGCCTTTAGATGGTGTGACAGCTTCAAACCTCACTGTTTCACCTCCCTTCCTGTCACTCCACCAGCCTTTGTGACGGTGCCACAGCTTACTGTTTTAACTCCTCCCCTTCATTGGCCATGCCTGGCAGAGAAAAGTACTTCCTGTTCACGTGACATACGCACGCGCACACACGCAGCCAGGCAGGTGCACGCACGCACACACACACACACTTGGCCAGTGTCTTAATGTGGTCTGTGTGTTTCAGGCGTAGCTTGTTGGCCAGTGTTCTACTTGTCTGTGTTTCCAGGCGAGCTTGCTGGCCAGTGTTCTACTTGTCTGTGTCTTATGTTTAGCTTGTTCACAGTGTTCTACTTGTCTGTGTTTCCAGTGGGGCGTAGCTTGCCACAGTGTTCTACTTGTCTGTGTTTCTGCGGGCGTAGCTTGTTGGCCAGTGTTCTACTTGTCTTGTGTTTCAGGTAGCTTCATTGGCCAGTGTTCCCACTTGTCTGTGTTTCCAGGTACAGCTTGTTGGCCAGTGTTCTAATTTGTCTGTGTTTCAGGCGGAGCTTGTTGGCCAGTGTTCTCACTTGTCTGTGCTCTCAGGCGAAGCTTGCTGGCCCTGTGTTCTACTGTGAGGAGTCTGTGGCGCTTCTTCAGGAGTTAGTTTGATACTGTGTTCTACTTGTTTGTATATGTTTCCAGGCGGAGTTTGTTGGCTTGAAAGGTTCCCACTTGTCTGTGTTTCCCAGGCGATGGCTGGCCAGTGTTCCCATTTGTTCCAGGTTTCCATGGCGCAGCTTGCTGGCCAGTGGTTCACTTGTCTGTGTTTCCAGGCGCATTTTGTTGGCCAAAAGGGTTCTACTGTCTGTGTTTCCAGGGCACAGCTTGCTGGCCAGTGTTCTATTCTTGTCTGTGCTTCCAGTGGGCGTAGCTTGTTGGCCAGTGTTCTACGGTTTTCAGGCAGCTCTAGCGAGTTTGTTGGCTTCAGTTCGCACTTTGTCTGTGTTTCTGAGGCGGTGAGTTTGCTGGCCAGTGTTCTACTTGTCTGTAGTTTCCAGGCGTAGCTTATGCCACAGTGTTCTACTTGTCTGTGTTTCCCATGAAGCTTATTGGCTAGTGTTCTACTTGTCCAGTTTCCAGGCGATGAAAGCCTGATGAACAGCAGCTGTCATAGCAACTGCATGTTACCTCCCATTCAAATATTTAATGTGCATTGTGTTGTAGTGTTATAAAAAGACACTAATTCACGCCTGCTGACTCTCTGGCCAGGTCCCCTCAAAATAGGTTTCTAACCCTTGGATATCTTTTCCTCAGTTAACAATGTTAAATGAAAGAAATAATATATACAGTATATGCCAGTACATCATTAAATGACAAAGATATGCTCTTCTTCTGACCTACCCACCCACGACATGTCGATTGCAGGTACAGGAAAGTTAAATGAAATTGGGATTGTAGAAGACAGAGCCTTGCCTTAACAATGCTCAGTACAAACAGTGCAGCTAAAATATCTCGCTGCATTCCTGGCTTCATCTCCGGATATTCCACATCCTGTAATAACTGCTTAATCTGGGGACAGAAATAGCGTAGAACAGGTCTCAGTCAGAATCTGTACCATTTGATCAAGTTATGTAACAGATGCTGTTGTCCACTCAAGGCACGTTGCATTGAATGAGGCTGGTGTAAATTAACTCAAACAGCCAGATACTGAGGCCAGAATGCTTTCATGAATGGCAAGATATGTGGCTCACTCCACCCTAAAACAAAAACACCATGCTGGTCTGCTTCATCGACTTTCTAGCAGATACTTAAACTATAATTCTTGAGGTTATGCAATGGTACGGTTGATACAATGTTGTTAATTACAGTCTTATTACAAAGCTACAGAACTATAATTCTGTGATGATGAATTTCAGCCCTAAATCAAATAAAATTTATTGGTCATATACACATATACAGTATATAGCTGATAGCACCTTATGTGTGGAATAACACTAAATATGTCATTTTAACAGTAGTCACTCCCAGCAGGCTGCACCCTGAATGCATTTCTGCTCTGTTCCAGTGTATCCATTCATTCCATTTCACATAGATTCTGCTCACATGTTTGTCTGATTCATAGATATTTTTAATGTATCTGTTGTCATCTCCGACTCCCCTACAATGAAATGACTAATCTCTTTTTACACGCAGCACCCACATCTCTAAATACAGAAATAAAGTGGGTTGATATTAACAAAAAACAATATTTAAATCATGAGGCTGTGTTTTCGGCTGAGCGCCACTGCCAATTCGAAGGCAACCCAGCGTGTCCCTCCTCCTGCCTTGGAAGGATACGGTCAATCTGCAGTGTCTTCATGTTCTCTGAGCTCACAAAACATGCATTTTCCTCCGACGCCCGTAAACGGCTGTGACTGTAGCAAGTATCACCAATATAATCATTGCGCATGCGGACTTTCAGGATTGACTCCTGATCTTTGGTGCTAAAATGTCTAAATATTTCCTCCACTGCAACCGCACCATAGGCGGTCGAGAACAAGAAGAAGAGGAGCATCTTTGGTTTATAAAAATTGTTCTGGTGTCTGGTATTCCAGCAGTAACCTACTTCAGTTTGATGTGGCAATCCATTATTGGAGTTACACTTTGACTCAAATGCGTGAGATGACTCGCTTGTAAGGTCATACCACTGTTAAATGAAGCTCTTC
>NW_025540546.1:0-5028 GCF_020615455.1 Coregonus clupeaformis | reverse complement strand
CTGGAGGACAAGAGTGCTGCACGTCCACTTCCATGAGGAATATAAGGATTTGAGATACTTACCTTTGGGAAATACTCACCTTTGATATATTACCTGTGGAAATCTTAGAGACATTTGGAAGGACTTTTTGCTGGGTTGGCCACTGGCTGCAGCGTGGACTACAATGGAGGCTGAGGAAAAAGTTATCTGAAACGGTGAAATTATGATTTTGGATGTGGAAAACATCCCTGAACTGTTAAACCTTAAAACCACAATTTTGTTATATTTTCGTTAATTTCCCAAACCTATAATAAAATCCTTGTTTTGTTTAACTTCTACTACTTGAGCAATCCCATGAAAGCTGTGTAGCCTCTCGTGACGTCACAGATGGTGGGAGAATACAGGCACGCTCAGCGTTAATAGTGCATGTCAGAGGATACGAAGAGTTTGATCACCCAGTTTTTCCAAGTTGGCCGTAGCTCCCCGCCGACTGAAATGGAGGACATATTAGAAAGCCCTTGTTGCTGGCCAGCAGCCCAGATGCAAGCAAACGTATGGCTCTCTTGGAGGAGCAAAAAGAAAATTAACCTTCTGAAGGCAAGAGGAATTGCAGTTGCAGAGACAGAGGTGTCAATACCCGCCCAATAAAGGCAAGTGACTTTATATCTAAGATGGGAGCTACCGATGACATTGAGGCATACCTGCATGCATTTGAGGCCGGCCACTAGGGAAGCCTGGCCCAAGCAACAGTGGAGTTGGTCTGTTAGCCCCTTTCTAACCGGGAATCGCTGAATGCTGTCGGGACCTGGGCCACCAGGTTACTGACTATGATGCCCTGAAGTCTGAATCCTCAGCAGATATGACTCACAAAGTTTGGTATGGCCCGCGCTTTCACAGCTGACCTTCAACCAGACCAACCTCCTCGAGTAGCAGATGCAGATCTTGTCCGAATCGCAAGGAAATGGCTGGATCCGCAGAGTTCTGGCAGCGGCGGTGGTGGAGGCGTTGTGGTGGATCGTTACCCTGCGCGCCCTGCCTTATGAGGCAAGCGGTTCATCAGTCAACAGGCCTTGACCCGCGGCTGATCTACCGTGGAAGCTGTGGAAACGTACCAGGCCACAGCGGAGATGCTGAATGCTTCCCGAAAAAGACCCCAGGGTGCGGCCCCACCACAAATGGGAAACCGTCCAAAGGACCACAAGGTCTCGGGCCCAGCCGTCAGGACTTATCCCGGCTCAGGGGAGCCAGAAACCAAGCGGGTCAAGAAGAGTACACCAGGAGGGGAAGCTCGACAGTGTTACCGGTGTGGGGAGATGGGACATATCTCCTGGCAGTGTGAAAACCACCATATATCCTCGGAGTCCTCCCTCACACCCCGTTTTGCCTCGCTCTTGGGAGTCGTAGATGGCGGCCCAGATCACCCCCCACCTGCCCAGTAACTGTGAATCACCATGATGTGGAGGCCTTACTGGATTCTGGTAGCGGCCCACCCTGGTGCGTAAGGATTTGGTGGGCCCAGCATTAATACGGCCCCCAGGGAAAGTCCTCCCAGTTTCTTCCATAGAGGACACCAGAGAATACCATTACTGAACTTACACCCAGCACACGGGGAACCATACACACCACGGCGGGGGTGGTTGATTCCCTCCCCTCCTTCCTATTTACCAACTCCAATACACCCACTCTGGAGAGAGTCTCAGGAGTTTCTTGATACCTCGGAAACCGGAGACGGCAAGACTCATCCTGGGCTCCGTCAATCCTCCGAGGTTACTCCCACTCCCGCCCGAAACTCTGATAGGAATGGCAGGTGCCCAACCACACAGAGAGCCGAGCTACAGAAGTCTGACACTGTCTGGTCTGAGGGGCTTATGTTTGTTAAAGCAACAGTTAGACATGAAGACAGAGGAGATTAGATATCCTCCACTAACTCCAACAGAGCTCCTTCCCAAAGCAACAGGAGGAGGCTGGAGAGGCTGCGCAGGACCATCGGGAGTGTGAGGAGACCCTGCGCAGTAGTAGGGAGGTCAGAAGAAGGCAGAGGAGAAGTACCTGGTGTTGAGAACAAGATGAAAATGCGGAGGCAGAGAGAGAGGAGGAACTAAAGCTGCTCAACAGAAGCTAAACTCTGCTAAAACCAGGGCTAATCCTTCATAAAAACTCAAGACAACAGGAGGCTGAATCCTGGTCCTAGAGGTGGAGGGGTTGAAGAGGAGCAGGCTGCAAGCTCCACGGCCATCCGGGCCCCCTCTCCGTATGCCTTTTCGCTGCCTTTACCCCGTCGGTCCCGAGGGGGAGATGTGTGATGTCCGAGGGCTGTGTCCTGGGGGTTACATCCCCTGAGGTCTGCAAACCCGACTATCTCCCTGCTGGTATGGTCGGGAACTCCTCTATGCCAATCTTCCCCAGCTGACATGTATGTGGTTTGAAGAGCACAGTCTCCAACCTGGGCTCCTCTGAGTGCTGCACGTCCACTTCCATGAGGAATATAAGGATTTGAATACTTACCTTTGGGAAATACTCACCTTTGGATATATGCACCTGTGCAAATCGTGAGAGACATTTGGAAGGACTTTTTTGCTGGGTTGCCTAGCTGCAACGTGTACTACAGTAAGGCTGGGAAAAGTTATCTGCCAGTGAGAATTATATTTTGGATGTGAAGAGACATCCCTTACCTTAAAGCCACAAGACTTTTGTTATATTTTCGTTAATTTCCCAAACCTATAATAAAATCCTTGTTTTGTTTAACCTTGTCTCCTTGCACTTTACATCCCCTGAAAGCTGTGTAGCCCTCTCGTGGCGTCACAGATGAGTGGAGAATCACGGGCACCTCAAGCGTTAATGAGTGCATATCGGAGGAGATACCGGAGGTTTGATCACCCTTTTCCAAGTTGGCTTAAGCTCCCACGCCCGACTGAAATGGAGGACATATTCAAAAGCCCTTGTTGCTGGCCAGCAAAGCCCAGATCCAATCAAGCTTACTCTCTTGAGAAACCACCTTCTGCGCTTCGTTGCAGAGACGAGGGTGGTCCAAAATACCCCCAATAAAGGCAACTTTATATCTAAGATGGACTACATACATTGGCATCCTGCATCATTTAGCCCGCCACTGGGAAGCCTGCCCAAGCAACAGTGCGTTGGTCTATTAGCCCCCTTCCCTAGCAGAGGGAATCCTGAATGCTGTCCGGGCCTCGGGCCTGACCAGGTTACTGTATGATGCCCTGAAGTCTGAATCCTCAGCATATACTCTCAAAGATTTGGCATGGCCCAGCGCTTTCTCAGCTACCTTCCAGCCTCGACCAACCTCCTCGGGCGCAGACGCATACTTGTCGAATCCGAAATGTATCGAAATACCAGCGGCGGTGGTGAGTTGTGGTGATGGGTTCCTCTCCCCCCTCCTTATGGAAGCGGTTCATCAGTCAACAGGCCTTAACCACGGCTGATCTACCGTGAAGCTGTGATACCAGCCAGCGAGATGCTAATGCTTCCCAAAACCCCAGGAGTGCGCCCCACCACAAATCGGAAACCCGTCAAACGGAGGACCCCAAGTCTCAACCCTCACTTATCCCGGCTCCAGAAAACAGGCCTCCATCCCGGGGGTCGTGCAGTGTTTCGGTGTGGGGAGATGACATATCTCACCGGCAGTGTGCAAACCAGCCATAACCTATCCCACTGGATCCTCAGCTCACACCCACACACCGTTTTGCCTCGCTCTTGGGAGTTCGTAGATGCTCCCAGATCACCCCCCACCTGCCCGGTAACTGTGAATCACCATATGTGAGGCCTTACTGATTCTTAGCCCCACCCTGGTCTAAATTTGAGTGCCAAACTGTCTGACAAGTCCTCCCCAGTTTCCTGTCTCCATGGACACCAGAGAATCCCATTACTGAACTTACAATGACCGCACACGGGGCCTCCCGGGCGGAGGTGGTCTAGTTCCCTCCCGTCCCTGTCCTAATTGGACGAACTGCCCACCTTTTACCCACTCTGAAGAGTCTCGGATAACGGGTACCTCGGGGGCATTTGGAAGGCTCCGTGCAATCCTCCTTTCCTCCCTTCTCCCGGGCTCTGATAGGGATGGCAGTTTCCCAACCCACAGACTATCTACACTTTTATCTTCTAGGGACCCTCAGAGGTATCGTTTGTTAAAGCAACAGTTAGAGCATAGAAGACAGAAGAGTTAGATATCCTCAGCTAAACTCCAACAGAGCTCCTTCCATAAGCACCGGAGGAGCTGGAGGCCTCCTGCATACATCGGTGTGAGAGTTCTCACCTGTCGGTAGTAAGGGGTCCAGCAGGAGATCAAGGTGTTGGAGACAGATGAGAATGGGAGGCAGGGAAAACTAAACTCTCAACAAACTAACTCTGCTAAGTATTTCTAAAACTCAGGGGACAGGGCTATCCCTTCTAGGTGGGAGGGTTGAAGGCAGCTTCCAACACCAATGCGGACGCGCTTCCCTCTCCCGGCGTGATCCTTCTTCGCTGTTCCCCCGGGGGGACGTTCGTTCCCGGGGGGGGATGTGTGCTTCACAGAGCTGTCTCCTGGACTTACATCCCTGGCGCTATGCTGCAAACCCCCGTATGGCTCCCACTCTGGTTGTCGGCACTCCACCCCTCTATGCAAATCTTCCCCCGCTGAAACAAATGAGGATATAGCTGGGTTTGGGGAAAACCTGTGTGTGGAGAGCCCCAATCTCAGCCTGGGCTCTCTGGAGGACAGAGTGCTGCCGATCCGCTTCCATGAGAATATAGATTTGAATACTTACCTTTGGGAAATACCTCACCTTTGGATATATGCACCTGTGGAAATCTAACTTTGAAGGACTTTTTGCTGGGTTGTGCCACTAGCAGCATGACTACAGTAACTCGGGAAAATTATCTGATAATGAGATTATGATTTTGGATGTGGAAGGGAGCATCCCTGAACTATCTAACCCTTAAAGAGCCACAAAGAACATTTTTTATATTTGTTATTTCCAACCTATAAATCCTTGTTTTGTTTGACTTCTCCTTGCACTACTTGACCTACTATGTAGCCTCTCGTACGTCACA
>NW_025540545.1:0-5029 GCF_020615455.1 Coregonus clupeaformis | reverse complement strand
GCTATCAAGAACTTAGTATATCTCTTTGGCGTTCAAGCACATTCACCTGGCTATCTACTCCGATTTAAGAGCACTCTCGCCTGTGCGCCAGTATAACAGAAATAACTGATGGATTTATCGACGCCAACACCCCAACATGATCTGTACGTAACGTAGGCAAAAAATGTTATAGTTGGTCACGCCAACACTCTAGATAACGTGAGAAACAGCCTAGCTAACCAGCCTGCTAGGGTGAGTAAATGGTCAGGGGAGTGAGGTGTTCTCTATCGGTAGCCAATAGGACTGTGTAATGTTCCAAAAATGTAAGAGGACTCCTGCATTGACATATTTGCAGAAATCCATTCACAGGTGTATTTCTTGTGGCTTTTGGCGAATGCGTCTCTAATCTATCTAAAGCCCAACTGCCCAAAATAATAAAGCACAGTTCATGAATGATGGTAGGCCTGTGTGGCAAATGGTTTAGCTGTGTAGCCGGGCGCGTCTGCTTGTCGCCGACTACCGCGTTGTGTTCGTGCACTGAAGATGTAACACTGCATTTTGAAGGCACTTTATTGTGTACAACTCCTCTCAATCTGTTCAACATCAAGGAGAGAAAATTTTCAAAATCCTGGCCCTCGACAGAATCCGCCTCTCAGTCGAGTACAATGCAGACTCAGTATAATCACATTCAAAAATACAAGGAATAAAATACAAATATAATTGAAAAATAAAACAATCTGTGTATCTTATGTATGTGTCATATTGCATGTTATCTCTGCCAAAACTCTGAGCTTTTAGCTTGCATTAATACTGTGCAACATGACATAAACCATCTTTCAAATAGGTAATACATACAGTAATATGCACGAAGCAACATGTAATCCTTCACATTTGAGCTTTTCAGTGCCATTAAACACTAATCAATACATGAAAACATTTTAAATGAACACATATTTTTAACCTGATGTTATAGGGAATACATACCTGTTCAATATCACAGAGAGAAAATGTTCAAAACTCCACCAATGAATCCGCTTAACATAAAAAGAACAACGTGGGTTTCAACACAAGAGGATAGAATGACGATTGCTAACTTACAGCTAAACAAAACACGAGGTTAGCTAAGTTAGCAATTTCTCAAACTCTCAAAATAGCTAAATTCACGACAAGCTTGATTAAATGTACGTACACTCATCATATAATATACATAAAAGTTACCAGGCACTGAATGCTTAGTTTAACAGGTATATCAAGTTATATCACGCCGAAGCAAATACATACTTCAATGAGTACAATGCAGACTGAGAAAAGCATGGACACCCTCCGTATATAACCAAAACTAACACCTAGAGTGGCTTACTTACACAACTAACTCTCCTTAACATCTTTAGACTAAAGTACCTAAATGCTGAAACAATACAATATTTTGGTGGAACTAACTCTACAAAAATAAAATAAAAATTAGAAACAGAACGGTTGCAAAAATCTCACCCTTGATCCACATTCACTCCTCTTTAATCTCACCTAAAATCCTTCACACTTCGAGGGTGGAAAATAACCAAAACCATATAGATTAATCTTTCTTATCCACTTGGTCCAAGATAGCCCTGGGACTCCATTTCCATATACAGCGTATAAAGCAATTTACAAAGTAAGTTAAAAGAAAACAGCAGCTGATCAGGCTACTGCCCCCTTCTGAGGGAATGTCATGATGCCTTATACATCATATGAAATCTGGAATACTTTCCTCCAATATGAACATCTCATGACCCAGTCATGTCCTACTGGTAATAAAGAAAAATATCTTAATCTCAAAAATGTATCTAAAAATAAAGAACGGAAAGACAGTGACCTCTGACTCCCTGTAACAAAACCCGGGTGAGGTTTTTGCACCATGTTCTCTATCAAGCGATCGACTTGGTCAAAAACAACCCTGCCAGTACGTGTTCTGACAACCTGACTTTCAAACCTTTGTACTTGGGAGGGTATCTTGACTATCAATCAGTGTAACAGTGAATTGACGTTCAAGACCCTGTCTCATCTAAGTCAGGAAACATCAATTAGGGCAACAGCTGCTATGTTAGTCATGTGCAAATCAGGGGGTCACTTGATTTGTTCCCAGGTGAGTATTCATTTTCCTTGGCCTCTGACCCTTTAGACTGGGCTCTCGTAAGTGGCTGCTGAACAGACTTCCTGGACAGAGTAAGTCATCTCATTCTCCATCTCAGACTCATCAGCTTCTCCACAGACTCAGAGTCAGAGGATGCTAACCACGAACAACATGTACGGGTCCTCAGGAAGCGTCACTGCTAGGCCACTCAAAGCATCAACAGAAGGAGGCTGAAACTCACTGGCCATCCGAGGCAGCTCCATTCATCTCTTCATCGCTAGTTCTGGCATGGGCAGAAGCTTCACAGCTTCCAACATCACCTAAGGAACAATTTTTGTTTTTCCCACTTTCGTCTCTGACTTGCAAACGTGAGTCTGAGGGTTCCGCTCAGTGATGGTATATAGTGGCTTCCATTTTATCCACAGCTTTTAACTTCCTTCCCTTCTGCTTTATTAGCTAACAAAAAACTCTCGGTCAGCTAATGTTCAAATGGGTTCTAATGTAACTTTCTTTAAGCTAGAAAGCCATCAGCTTGATGTTGCTGTCCTTTCTCGCATGCTGCTGAGCTATGTCGGCAGCCACATGGAGGTTCGCCATCAGTTTTTCTGCATAGGTCTTATAATTCACTACGACTGGATCCCTCAAGACTTGTTTGAAGACCATGTCTACTGGGAGTCTGGGGGACTCGACCATACATCAAATAGAATGGAGGATATCCAGTTGTTTCATGAGTGGTGGCATTATACGCAAAATTAAAAGTCTGCATCTGTTGTGCCCAGTGTTGTTTAGCTGTCAGGGTAGGGCACGCAAACATACTGCCACAAGTGTCCTGGGCTGAACTTTTTCGGTTTGCCTATTTCCCATGGGATGGTATGCTGTTGTGTGTGTTTTCATAGTCCCTGTGAGGCTGAGGAGTTCAGCTTATGAGTTTGTTTTCAAAATTGGCTCGATCAGAATGTATTCGCTCTGGGAAACCGTAGATGCAGAATACGTTATCCCATAACTTTTTTGCTATTTGCCTGGCAGTTTGGCTTATGTAGGAAAGGCAATTTTGTAAAGTGGTCTGTTGGTGACTAACACATCGACAGATCTTTGCTTACAGTCCCTCAGCACTCCAAAAATTAATGGCCACCCAGCCCATGGGTGCCGAAGTGTGAATGCTTTCGAAGGAGCTCGGGCAGCTGGTTCAGGGTCTTTGCAAGGATACAGCTAAGCAGTATTTCACATATTCCTGATATCTCTTCCTATTTATGTAAGGCCAGAAGAAACGCTGTCGGCCAGGTGGCTGTTCAGCCTGCCCTGATGCCTGAAGCAATCATGCACACCAGCGAGAGCTTTGGCCTTCAAGCTAGCAGGCACCCAAACTGATACCCTTCCCACGGGTCTTTAAGTCACTCCCATATAGGACTCCGTCCTGGACTTTTAGATGATGCCACTGCTTGCACAGTGTCTGGGCCGTAAGAGCTAACCTCCTCCTCCCTCGCCTAGGTGGTGGCTCACCCCTCTGAATGAGGTGACTTCCTGGAGTAACTGGATCGGCTTCTGGCTGTGCCTCAGCTCGGCGGAGAGGGCTGGAAGTGTGTCTTGTTCTGGAGGGCACCGCCTGGGGGAAGAAACATTGAGAAACTGTGTTGCCTTTATCTCTGCTCCTCTTCCCACTTTATGAGCTTCACAAGCAGATTTCACATGAGAGGGTTTTTTACTGCCGCCAGCCTGTCTTGGAGTGGGGTCCATAGTTACATGACAGCACTCCTGCATCAAGTGCCTGGAGACACTGGGTCTTACTCCGGAAGAGATCTTGGACTTTCTCTCCTCTTTGGTTCCTCCCCGCTCGGCCAAAATACTTCCATAGGGCTCTACTGATCAACCTGGCTCAATCATTTAGCAAACGGATCTCTACTCAGGCATCTGCCACAAATGTTCTTTACATTCTAGAATGTGTTTTATACTGAAGGTAAGGGGGAAGCTTTGCCACCTACCTCTGTTCGGTAAGCGCCAAGTTTTGGCTTGGCCACACATATAGGCTGGGGATTATTGCTCGGTCCACACTGTAAAAGTGTGGCCTTTCAACCAGTGGCTGAATTTCTTCAAAAACACTCAATTTGAGCGCTAAGAACTCCAGTCGGCAAGCAGATACCTCTTTTGTGAGCCAGTGAGGGTCTTGCTGGCAAGGTTTATCGGGCGTGTTTTCTGCTTTCCTTCTGGTATCTGGGACAGAACTGCCCTAAGGCTATCAAGAGACGATCAATGATGGTGAACCAAGGGCTAGGGAAAAGTTTCCATGGCTAAGGACTACACACCAGGTTTCCCAAGGGCCGGCGAAAGCGGAATCGCAGTCAAGGGTCCAACTGCAGGGTTTGAGCTTTCTGTAAACTCTCAGATTCTACTGTACTTCCCGGCCTTTCCTCTCCATTTCTGGCCAGCTGTGAGTATAAACAGGGGTTTTGCTGAGGAGCAATTTGGTATGTGGAGTTGGTAATAAAATACTCCAGAACGACTTCACTCTGCTAACTGAAGGAGGCAGCCATCATCTTCCACTGTCACTCTTTTGACATTTTGGGTGATGACTCGACTCTCTTGGGTCAACAGCAACACCGTCACTGTCAACGATGTGTCCGAAAACTTCACAGATCTCCGCACAGATGGCATTTTGGACTCCCAACTTTAGATTGTGCTCCAGCCTCTGGAAAACAACCTCTAATCTGCTGAGGGCCTGCTGTCTATTGGGGGCAAATATCAAGAGATCATCTAGGTATAATAAGAGATCACAAGCAGACGCTAAAAATACTCAGCATCATCCTCATGAAGGACGCTGGACTGTTGCAAAGCCCTGTGGCATTCTGTTATACTCTGCAGGCCTAATGGTGCGGTGAAGGCGTGTATACTTTTTGTCCTCCCGCGCGGCGGCGTTATAAAAACCAGACGAGGTCCGACTGGTGC
>NW_025540544.1:0-5031 GCF_020615455.1 Coregonus clupeaformis | reverse complement strand
TGTTTGATTCCTCATCAGTTTACTCCTCATGATTTCCCCAACAGTTTACCTCCACTGTTTGATTTCTAACAGTTTACCCATTGTTTGATTTCCCAACAGTTTACCCACTAATTTGATTTCCTAATAGTTTTCTAATTGTTTGATTTCTCAACAGTTTACTTCCGATTGTTTGATTTTCCTAACAAAGCCACCTAATTGTTTGATTTCAACAGTTTACCCACTGTTTGATTTCCCAACAGTTTACCTCCACTGTTTGATTTCCCAACAGTTTACCCACTGTTTGATTTCCTCCTAACAGCTTACTCAATTTTGTTTTTTCTATAGTTTACTCCACTGTTTGATTTCAACAGTTTACCACTGTTTGATTTCCAACAGTTTACCCACTTGATTTTCCAACAGTTTACCCACTGTTTGATTTCCAACAGCTTACCCACTGTTTGATTTCCCAACAGTTTACCTAATTGTCTGATTTCAACAGTTTACCCACTGTTTGATTTCCTAACAGTTTACCCACTGTTTGATTTCAAACAGCTACCAACTGTTTGATTCAACAGTTTACTCCACTGTTTGATTTCCCAACAGTTTACCCACTGTTTGATTTCCCAACAGTTTACTCACTGTTTGATTTCCTCAACAGCTTACTCCACTGTTTGATTTCCCAACAGTTTACCTATAATTGTTTGATTTCTTAACAGTTTACCCATCTGTTTGATTTCCTAACAGTTTACCCCACTGCTTGGATTTCCTAACAGTTTCCCACTGTTTGATTTCCTAAACAGTTTACCCACTGTTTGATTTCCCAACAGTTTACCCACTGTTTGATTTCAACAGTTTACCCACTGTTTGATTTCCCAACAGTTTACCCACTGTTTGATTTTCCTAACAGTTTACTCACTGTTTGATTTAATAGTTACCTGTACTGTTTGATTTCCTAAATAGTTTACCCACCTTGTTTTTTCCTTAAATAGTTTACCCACTGTTTGATTTCCCAACAGTTTACCCACTGTTTGATTTCCTAACAGTTTACCCACTGTTTGATTCACAGTTTTCATCGACCTTGTTTTTTTTCCTAACAGTTTACCTAATTGTTTGATTTCCAACTATACTTCCACTGTTTGATTTCCCAACAGCTTACTTCCACTGTTTGATTTCCCAACATTTACCTAATTGTTTGATTTCCAACAGTTTACCTCCACTGTTTGATTTCCTAACAGTTTACCCACTGTTTGATTTCCTAACAGTTTACCTACTGTTTGATTTCCCAACAGTTTACCTCTAATTGTTTGATTTCCTAACAGTTTACCCACTGTTTGATTTCCTAACAGTTTACCCACTGTTTGATTTCCTAACTGTTTTCCCACTGTTTTGATTTCCAACAGTTTGATTCACTGATTGATTTCCCAACTGTTTTCACTGTTTTGATTTCCCCAACAGTTTACTCCACTGTTTGATTTCCTAACAGTTTCCTCACTGTTTGATTTCCTAACAGTTTCCCCACTGTTTGATTTCCTAACTGTTTCCCCACTGTTTGATTTCCCAACAGTTTACCCACTGTTTGATTTCCTAACAGTTTACCCACTGTTTGATTTCCTCTAACAGTTTACCTAATTTGTTTTTTCCAAACAGTTTACCTAATTTGTTTTTTTTCCAAACAGTTTACTTCTAATTTTGTTTTCTAACAGCTTATCGACTTTGTTTTTTCCAAACAGTTTATCCACTGTTTGATTTCCCAATGTTTACCCACTGTTTGATTTCCAAATAGTTTACTCCACTGTTTGATTTCCAACAGTTTTTAATTGTTTGATTTCCCAACAGTTTACCCACTGTTTGATTTCCTAACCGCTTTTTCCACTGTTTGATTTCTTAACAGTTTACCCACTGTTTGATTTCCAACAGTTTACCCACTGTTTGATTTCTCAACAGCTTACCCACTGTTTGATTTCCAACAGTTTACCCACTGTTTGATTTCCCAAACAGTTTACCTAATTGTTTGATTTCCCAACAGTTTACCTAATTGTTTGATTTTCCTAACAGTTTACCCACTGTTTGATTTCCCAACAGTTTACCCACTGTTTGATTTTCCCAACAGTTTACCCACTGTTTGATTTCCCAACAGTTTACTCCACTGTTTGATTTTCCCAACAGTTTACCCACTGTTTGATTCCCAACAGTTTACCCACTGTTTGATTTAACAGTTTACCCACTGTTTGATTTCTTAACAGTTTACCACTGTTTGATTTTCCTAAATAGTTTACTCTACTGTTTGATTTCCCAACAGCTTCTACCTAATTGTTTGATTTCCCAACAGTTTACCTAATTGTTTGATTTCTCAACAGTTTACCCACTGTTTGATTTCCCAACAGTTTCTAATTGTTTGATTTCTAATGTTTTCCACTGTTTGATTTCCTAACAGTTTACCCACTGTTTGATTTCCTAACAGTTTACCCACTGTTTGATTTCCCAACAGTTTACCACTGTTTGATTTCCCAACAGTCACCCACTGTTTGATTTCCAACAGTTTACCCACTGTTTCAGATTTTCCTAACAGTTTACCCACTGTTTGATTTCCTAACAGTTTACTCACTGTTTGATTTCCTAACAGTTTACCTCCACTGTTTGATTTCCTAACAGCTTACCCACTGTTTGATTTCCTAACAGTTTACCCACTGTTTGATTTCAACAGTTTACCCACTGTTTGATTTCCCAACAGTTTCCACTGTTTGATTTCCTTTAACAGCTTACCCACTGTTTGATTTCCCAACAGTTTACTCCACTGTTTTGATTTCCTAACAGTTTACCCACTGTTTGATTTCCCAACAGTTTACCCACTGTTTGATTTCCCAACAGTTTACCCACTGTTTGATTTCCCAACAGTTTACCCACTGTTTGATTTCCAACAGTTTTTCATCGATTGTTTGATTTCCAACAGTTTACTCCCATCACTTGATTTCCAACAGTTTCTAATTGTTTGATTTCCTAACAGTTTACCTAATTGTTTGATTTTCTTCAACAGTTTTACTCTAATTGTTTGATTTCTCTAACAGTTTACTCACTGTTTGATTTCCCCTAATAGTTTACTTCCACTGTTTGGTTTTTCCTAACAGTTTACCCAATTGTTTGATTCAACAATTTACCCACTGTTTGATTTCCTAACAGTTTACTTCCACCTTGTTTTTCCTAACAGTTTACTCCACTGTTTGATTTCCCAACAGTTTACCCACTGTTTGATTTCCTAACAGTTTACCCACTGTTTGATTTCCTAACAGTTTATCGACTTTGTTTTTTCCTAACAGTTTACCCACTGTTTGATTTCCCAACTGCTACCAACTGTTTGATTTCCCCTAAATAGCTTATCCACTGCTTGATTTCCTAACAGTTTACCCACTGTTTGATTAACAGTTTACCCACTGTTTGATTTCCCAACAGTTTACTCACTGTTTGATTTCCCAACAGTTTACTCCACTGTTTGATTCTAACAGTTTACCCACTGTTTGATTTCCCCAACAGTTTACCCACTGTTTGATTTCCCAACAGTTTACCCACTGTTTGATTTCCCAACAGTTTACCCACTGTTTGATTTCCTAACAGTTTACCCACTGTTTGATTTCCCCAACTGTTTCCCCACTGTTTGATTTCCAACAGTTTACTCCCACTGATTGATTTCCCAACTGTTTCCCCACTGTTTGATTTCCAACAGTTTACCCCATCGTTTGATTTCCTTAACAGTTCACTGTTTGATTTCTTAACAGTTTCACTGTTTGATTTCCTAACTGTTTCACTGTTTGATTTCCCATGCTTTGTTTTAACTGTTTGATTTCCTAACGTTTACCCACTGTTTGATTTCCTAACAGTTTACTCCACCTTTTGTTTTTTTCAAATAGTTTTCATCACCTTGTTTTTTCAAATAGTTATCGACTCTTAGAGCTTAACATGATCGACTTTGTTTTTTTTCCTAAATAGTTTACCCACTGTTTGATTTTCCTCTAACAGTTTATCAATTGTTTGATTTCCCAACAGCTTCATCGACTGTTTGATTTCTCAACAAAGCCACTCCAATTGTTTGATTTCCCAATAGTTTACTCATCAGTTTGATTTCCTAACAGTTTCTACTTTTTAACATTTCCAACAGTTTCTACTGTTTGATTTCCTAACAGTTTACCTAATTGTTTGATTTCCTAACAAAGCCATCCTAATTGTTTGATTTTTCCTAATAGTTTACTCCACTGTTTGATTTCCCAACAGTTTACCCACTGTTTGATTTCCTCCTCTAACAGTTTCCCCACTGTTTGATTTCAACAGTTTACCCACTGTTTGATTTCCTAACAGTTTACCACTGTTTGATTTCCTCCTAATAGTTTACTTCCACTGTTTGATTTCTTAACAGTTTACTCACTGTTTGATTTCCCAACAGTTTACTCCACTGTTTATTTCCCAACAGTTTACCCACTGTTTTATTTCCTAACAGTTTACCACTGTTTGATTTCTAACGTTTACCCACTGTTTGATTTCCTAACAGTTTACTTCACTGTTTGATTTCTCCCCTAACAGTTTACCCACTGTTTGATTTCCTTATTTACCCACTGTTTGATTTCCTCTAACAGTTTACCCCATCATTTGATTTCCCAACAGTTTACTCCACTGTTTGATTTCCCAACAGTTTACCCACTGTTTGATTTCCAACAGTTTACCCACTGTTTGATGTCCTAACAGTTTACCCACTGTTTGATTTCCAAACAGTTTACCTTAATTGTTTGATTTCCCAACAGTTTACCCACTGTTTGATTTCCTCTCAATAGTTTACTCCACTGTTTGATTTCCAACAGTTTACTTCCACTGTTTGATTTCCCAAATAGTTTACCCACTGTTTGATTTCCAACAGTTTACCCACTGTTTGATTTCCCCAACAGTTTACTCGATTGTTTGATTTCCTAACAGTTTACCCAATTGTTTGATTTCCCAACGTTTACCCACTGTTTGATTTCCTAACAGTTTACTCCACTGTTTGATTTCCTAACAGTTTACCCACTGTTT
>NW_025540543.1:0-5038 GCF_020615455.1 Coregonus clupeaformis | reverse complement strand
TAACCATAATAAAAAACCCTGTACTTTCTTCGAAAAGGTTATTTGTTGAACCTTTGAGATTCATTAAAAAGGGTTCTATATAGCACCAAAAAGGGTTGTAACGGAACCGTATTTGCTGCTATAATCCGAGTCAGTATTCTTGTCAAAAGAAGATATTCCCCTCGACAATTATTTCCCATTGGTTCCAATTGTGAAAGAGCTAACTTCGCTGTTGATTTTTTTGTTTTACAGAAATAAAATAAAAAATGCTGAAAAGCTACACTACCAGTCAAAAGTTTGGACACACCTACTCATTCAAGCGTTTTTCTTTATTTTTACAATTTTTTACATTGTAGAATAATAGTGAAACAACACATATGGAATCATGTAGTAACCAAAAAAGTGCTAAACAAATCAAAATGTGAGATTCTTCAAAGTAGCCACCCTTTGCCTTGATGACAGCTTTGCACAGTCTTGGCATTCTCTCAAGCAGCTTCATGAGGTAGTCACCTGGAATGCATTTCAATTAACAGGTGTGCCTTGTTAAAAGTTAATTTGTGGAATTCATTTCCATCTTAATGCGTTTGAGCCAATCAGTTGTGTTGTGACAAGGTAGGGGGTATACAGAAGATAGCCCTATTTGGTAAAAGACCAAGTCCATATTATGGCAAGAACAGCTCAAATAAGCAAAGAGAAACAACAGTCCATCATTACTTTAAGATATGAAGGTCAGTCGATACTGAAATGTTCAAGAACTTTGAACGTTTCTTCAAGTGCAGTCGCAAAAACCATCAAGTGCTATGATGAAACTGGCTCTCATGAGGACCGCCACAGGAATGGAAGACCCAGAGTTACCTCTGCTGCAGAGGATGGTGTTAATTTGCTACAGACCCCCCTCAGCCACCAGCTGTGCCCTGGGCACCATATGTGATTTGATTGCCCCCCATCTATCCTCAGAGTTCATACTGCTTAGTGACCTAAACTGGGATATGTTTAACATTCCGGCCTGGCTACAATCCAAACTAGATGCCCTCAATCTCACACAAATTATCAAGGAACCTACCAGGTACAACCCTAAATCCGTAAACATGGGCACCCTCATAGATATCATCCTGACTAACTTACCCTCTAAATACACCTTCGCTGTCTTCAACCAGGATCTCAGCGATCACTGCCTCATTGCCTGCGTCCGTAACGGGTCTGCGGTCAAACGACCACCCCTCATCACTATCAAACGCTCCCTAAAACACTTTAGCGAGTTGGCCTTCCTAATTGACCTGGCCCAGGTATCATGGATGGATATCGATCTCATTCCGTCAGTAGAGGATACCTGGTTGTTCTTTAAAAGTGCTTTCCTCTCAATCTTAAATAAGCATGGCCCCTTTAAAAAATACTTGACTGCCCTTGACCAGCACAAAAACATCCTGTGGCGTATTGCATTAGCATCGAATAGCCCCTGCGATATGCAACTTTTCAGGGAAGTTAGGAACCAATATACACCTGCAGTTAGGAAAGCAAAGGCTAGCTTTTTCAAACAGAAATTTGCATCCTGTAGCACTAACTCCAATAAGTCTTGGGACACTGTAAAGTCCATGGAGAATAAGAGCACCTCCTCCCAGCTGCCCACTGCACTGAGGCTAGGAAACACTATCACCACCGATAAATCTACAATAATCAAGATTTTCAACAAGCATTTTGCTACGGCTGGCCATGCTTTCCACCTGGCTACCACTACCCCGGCCACCAGCTCTGCACCCTCCACTGCAACTTGCCCATGCCCCCCCCGCTTCTCCTTCACACAAATTCAGACAGCTGATTTTCTGAAAGAGCTGCAAAATCTGGACCCCTACAAATCATCTGGGCTAGACAATCTGGACCCTTTCTTTC
Organism: Coregonus clupeaformis; assembly: GCF_020615455.1. NCBI lineage: Eukaryota > Metazoa > Chordata > Actinopteri > Salmoniformes > Salmonidae > Coregonus > Coregonus clupeaformis. The sequence goes on along the minus strand of NW_025540543.1, from coordinate 3,172 downwards.
TAAAAATAGCCGCCGGAATTGTCGCAACCCCTACTACTAGCCTGTTCAACCTCTCTTTCGTAACGTCTGAGATCCCCAGAGATTGGAAAACTGCAGCGGTCATCCCCCTCTTCAAAGGGGGTGACACTCTAGATCCAAACTGTTACAGACCTATATCCATCCTACCCTGCCTTTCGAAAGTTTTTGAAAGCCAAGTTAACAAACAGATCACCGACCATTTCGAATCCCACCGTACCTTCTCCGCTATGCAATCCGGTTTCTGAGCTGGACATGGGTGCACCTCAGCCACGCTCAAGGTCCTAAACGATATTATAACCGCGATCGATAATAGACAGTACTGTGCAGCCGTCTTCATCGACCTGGCCAAGGCTTTCGACTCTGTCAACCACCCCATTCTTATTGGCAGTCTAAATAGCCTTAGTTTCTCAAATGACTGCCTCGCCTGGTTCACCAACTACTTCTCAGATAGAGTTCAATGTGTCAAATCGGAGGGCCTGTTGTCTGGACCTATGGCAGTCTCTATGGGGGTGCCACAGGAATCAATTCTTGGGCCAACTCTATTCTCTGTGTATATCAATGATGTCACCCTTGCTGCTGGTGACTCTCAGATCCACCTCTACGCAGACGACACCATTTTGTATACATCTGGCCCTTCATTGTACACTGTGTTAACAAACCTCCAAACGAGCTTCAATGCCATACATCACTCCTTCCGTAGCCTCCAAATGCTCTTAAACACTAGTAAAACTAAATGCATGCTCTTCAATCGAACGTTGCTGCACCCGCCCACCCGACTAGAATCACTACTCTCGACGGGTCTGACCTAGAGTATGTGGACAACTACAAATACCTAGGTGTCTGGTTAGACTGTAAACTCTCCTTCCAGACTCACATTAAGCATCTCCAATCCAAAGTTAAATCTAGAATCGGCTTCCTATTTCGCATCAAAGCCTCCTTCACTCATGCTGCCAAACATGCTCTCGTAAAACTGACTATCCTATCGATCCTTGACTTCGGCGATGTCATTTACAAAATAGCCTCCAACACTCTACTCAGCAAATTGGATGTAGTCTATCACAGTGCCATCCGTTTTGTCACCAAAGCCCCATATACTACCCACCACTGTGACCTGTACGCTCTTGTTGGCTGGTCCTCACTACATACAGTATTCGTCGCCAAACCCACTGGCTCCAGGCCATCTATAAATCACTACTAGGCAAATCTCCGCCTTATCTTAGCTCATTGGTCACCATAGCAACACCCACCCGTAGTATGCGCTCCAGCAGGTATATCTCACTGGTCATCCCCAAAGCCAACACCTCCTTTGGCCGCCATTCCTTCCAGTTCTCTGCTGCCAATGACTGGAACGAACTGCAAAAATCTCTGAAGCTGGAGACTCTTATCTCCCTCTCTAACTTTAAGCATCAGTTGTCAGAGCACCTTACCGATCACTGCACCTGTACACAGCCCATCTGAAATTAGCCCACCCAACTACCTCATCCCTGTATTGTTATTTATTTTGCTCATTTGCACCCCAGTATCTCTATTTGCACATCATCTCTTGCATATCTATCATTCCAGTGTTAATACTAATTGTAATTATTTTGCACTATGGCCTATTTATTGCCTTACCTCCATAACTTGCTACATTTGCCCACACTGTATATATATTTTCTGTGGTATTTTTGACTTTATGTTTTGTTTTACCCCATATGTAACTCTGTGTTGTTGTTTTTATCGCACTGCTTTGCTTTATCTTGGCCAGTTCGCAGTTGTAAATGAGAACTTGTTCTCAACTGGCTTACCTGGTTAAATAAAGGTTAAATAAAATTAAAATAAAGTTACAAGCCTCAGAAATTGCAGCCCCAAAAAAATGCTTCACAGAGTTCAAGTAACAGACACATCTCAACATCAGCTGTTCAGAAGGGACTGTGTGAATCAGGCCTTCATGGTCAAATTGCTGCAAAGAAACCACTACTAAAGGAAACCAATAAGAAGAAGAGACCTGTTTGGGCCAAGAAACACGAGCAATGGACATTAGACTGGTGGAAATTTGTCCTTTGGTCTGGAGTCCAAATTGGAGACTTTTGGTTCAAACCGCTGTGTCTTTGTGAGACACGGTGTGGGTGAACGGATGATCTCCGCATGTGTAGCTCCCACCGTAAAGCATGGAGGAGGAGGTGTTATGGTGTGGGGGTGCTTTGCTGGTGACACTATCTGTGATTTATTTAGAAATCAAGGCACACTCAACCAGCATGGCTACCACAGCATTCTGCAGCGATACACCATCCCATCTGGTTTGGGTTTAGTGGGACTATCATTTGTTTTTCAACAGGGCAATGACCCAACACACCTCCAGGCTGTATAAGGGCTATTTTATCAAGAAGGAGAGTGATGGAGTGCTGCATCAGATGACCTGGCCTCCACAATCCCCCGACCTCAACCCAATTGAGTTGGTTTGGGATGAGTCGGATGGCAGAGTGAAGGAAAAGCAGCCAACAAGTGCTCAGCATATGTGGGAACTCCTTCAAGACTGTTGAAAAGCATTCCAGGTGAAGCTTGTTCAGAGAATGCCAAGAGTGTGCAAAGCTGTCATCAAGGCAAAGGGTGGCTTTTTGAAGAATCTCAAATATAAAATATACTTTGATTTGTTTAACACTTTTTTGGTTACTACATGATTCCATATGTATTATTTCATAGTTTTGATGTCTTCACTATTATTCTACAATGTAAAAAATTAGTAAAAATAAAGAAAAAGAATGAGTAGGTGTGTCCAAACTTTTGACTGGTACTGTATGTAAACTAGATTACACCTGCTCTCCCACAGCTCTAAATATAGAGCGAATTTCCCCATAACTCTTATATATATATATCAATCTCTGAGCAACAGGGAACCAGTATTTGTTTAAGGCAGGGCTGGAAGAGTAAATATGACTCAAATACACCGTTCAGAAAGGCCACGTCGCTTCAGTTTTACCTAGCCATACATACACATTCACTCACAAGCAAGACACGCACACACACGCACACATGCACACACACACACACACACACACACACACAGTTTTTAGTTCTAGCTGTGATCGTAACTTTTTTTGTACCTAATGTTTCCTATTACTGAAAAGAGCTTCTGGACATGAGAACAGTTATCACTAACCTCAATTTGGACAAT
>NW_025540542.1:0-5047 GCF_020615455.1 Coregonus clupeaformis | reverse complement strand
CTGTCACTAAACCGATGTGGATGTGGTGGAGGAGTCAGCGTAGGAAACAGAGGTTAGTCCAACAAGACTTTAATAGTCTAAATGCTACGAGTGGAAACCCCCGACCTCGAAAATACACGAATTGTCGAGGGAAAATTACGCGACACGCTGCGAAACACTAAACATGAAACAAAACGGAAAAACAAGCACGTAGCATAGACAAGATGGCAACAAAATAACAACACAACAATTACCTAGAGCAAAACACGGAACTTATAGTACACGTAATCAACACCCAAACAGACACAGGTGCTGACAGACAGACAAAAGCAATCAAATACAGAAACATAGAGCGGGGCAGCTAGTACTCCGGGGACGGCGAACGCCCGAAGCCTGCCCGAACCAGGAGGAGGAGCAGCCTCGCCCGTGACAGTGCCCCCCAACCGACGAGCCGCGCGCCGACCCGGGCCTGGGGGGACGAGCCAGAAGGACGCGGTTCCGGGCGCGTGGGATGCCCACGGGTGAAACTCGGTCAGAGGGATGATCGAAGTATGCTCCCTCCTGGGCACCCAGCACCGTTCCTCCGGACATCGTACCCCTCCCACCCACGAGATACTGGAGACCACTCCTCCGGCGCCCGAGTCCAAGATGGTCCGGACCCTGTGAACGCCGGGGCCCCTCGATGCTCCAAAGGGGGGGGAGGGGTCTCTCCTCATCTCATCTTCTGGAGTGGGCCAGCCTACCGGCCTGAGAAGAGACACATGGAACGAGGGGTTAATATTTTTATACTCAATGGCAGTTGTAACCTGCAACACACCTCGTTAATCTTCTCTCCAGGACTTTGAAGGGGCCTACAAACCGCCGACCCAGCTTCCGGCAGGTGGAGGCGGAGGGGCAGGTCCCGAGTCGAGAGCAGACTCGATCTCCCGGTAGTACACCGTCCTCACTGCGGTGGCGATCGGCGTTCGCCTTTTTGTTGGACGGATGGCACGCTGCAGATGGACATGGGCAGCGTCCCACGGTCTCCTCCGAGCGCCGAATCCACTCGTCCTGAGGGAGCCCCCGATCTGGCTCTCAGTGCCACACGGTGCTCAGGACCGGCTGATAACCTAAAACACACTGGAAAGGTGTTAAGTTGGTGGAGGAGTGGCAAGGAGAGAGTTCTGGGCCATCCTGCCCAGGGGATGAACCCTCGAACCCACTCTCCGGCCGGATCCCGCAATAGGACCTCAAAAACCTACCCCACATCCTGGCCGACACGTTCCACCTGCCACCAACTCTCTGGGTGGTACCAGGTAAGGCTTACCGAGACCCCCCCAACCGTTCCATGAACGCTCCCCAAACTCTGAAGTGAACTGGGGGACCTCGGGTCAGACACAATATCCTCGGGGACCCCATAGTGCCGGAACACATGGGTAAAGAGGGCCTCATCGGTTTGTAGGGCAGTAGGGAGACCCGGCATGGGGAAGGAGACGACAGGCCTTGAAAACCGATCCAGACAACCACCAATATGGTGGTATTCCCTGGGAGTGGGGTAGGTCTGTTACGAAATCCACTTTGATAGGTGGGACCATGTGTCGTTAGGGAACGGGCAGGGGATGTAGCTTACCCCTGGGCAAATGTCTAGGGCGCCTTACACTGGGCACACACCGAGCAGGAGGAGACAAAACCCTCACATCCCTAGCTTTGGCCACCAGTATTTCAATGTTTTGCTAAGACAGTGCACCGTCCGGCCAATACCTGGATGTCCAGAGGAGGGTGATGTATGAGCCCAATAAACAAGACGATCACGGACCGCGAACGTACGGTCCGCCCCCCAGGATACTCGGGGGAGTAGGGTCGTCCAGTGCCCCCGATTTCCGATATCGACCTCCCATTCCACCGGAGCCACCAAACAAGATTCCGGCAATATGGAAGAGGCTCTGTTGGACCTCCTCCGTGCCATACCGCCCGGGACAGGGACGTCTGCCTTACCATTCTCTGGGACCCTGGGATGTATGTGATCTTAAAAACAAACCGGGTTAGGGAACATATTCCACCTAGCCCTGACGAGGGTTCAATCTCCTAGCTGCCCGGATGTACCCAGGTTACGGTGATCAGTCAGAATGAGGAAAGGGTGTTGAGCCCCCTCAAGAATGTCCCTCCCACCTTTAGGGCTTGGACTACGGCTAACAGCTCCCTGTCCCCAACATCATAGTCGCGCTCCGCCGAGCTTCGAGCTTCTTACGAGTGAAAGCACAGGGGCGGAGTTTAGGTGGCCGTCGGACCGTTGTGACAGGACTGCCCCAATACCGGTCTCGGATGCGTCTACCTCAACCTGGAATGGTAAAGAGGGATCCGGATGCAGCCAGCACCGAGCGAGGTGAACAGGTTCTTCAGTTTGACAAATGCCCTGTCCGCCTCAGCCCGACCACTGCAAACGAACCGGACCCCCCTTTAGAGGGACGTAATGGGAGCTGCAACACTCCAAAACCCCCGAATAAACCTCCGGTAGTAATTAGCAAACCCAAGAACTGCCTGCTGCACCTCTTTTACAGTGGTTGGAGTTTGCCAATTACGCACGGCCGACACCCGGTCTATCCTCTATCTCTCCCACACCAGACGCGGACAACCGAGCAACCCAAAAGGAGACGGACTCCTGGAAGAACAGGCATTTCCTCTGCCTTGACATACAAGTCATGCTCCAACAGTCTTCTCAACACTCGGCGCACCTGGGCTACATGCTCGGCTCCGAGTAGCAGAGTACACTAGGATGTCGTCGATGTAAACTACTACCCCTGCCCATGCATGTCCCGGGAAAATCTCGTCAACAAAGGGGGATTGGAAGACTGAAGGAGCATTCATTAATCCGTATGGCGCCCATGACGAGATACTGTAATGACCCGATGTGGTGCTAAATGTTGATCTTCCATTCATCCCCCTCCCTAATGCGCACCAGGATTGTTGCGCTCCTGAGATCCAACTTTGTGAAGAATCGCGCTCACAGAATGACTCCAGTCATCGTCGCAATCAGTGGAAGTGGGTAGCTGTATTTAACTGTGATCTGATTGACACTACGATAATCGTACAAAGAAGAAACCCGAGAGGGGAAGAGAGGACCGTATGTATCCCTGTGCAAGGACTCCGGCTATGTATGTCTCCATAGTCGCTGTTCCTCTTGAGACAGGGGATACACATGACTCGTGCGGAAGAGCCGCTCCTGTTTGGAGATTTATCGATCAGTCCCCCCCTGTCGAGGAGGTAGCCGTGTTGCCCTCGATTTGCTAAACACGAAGTGCTAAATCCTCATACTGGGGAATGCGCAGTGCGGGCACTTGGTTCGGACTCTCTACCGAGGTCGCCCCTATCAGGAAACACCTAGACATCTCCCCTACACACTGGGCAGACCACTCCACAAGAGCCCTCTGTTGCCTTATGTTAGGATCATGGGTGCTAACCAGGGAAGGCCCAACACCACGCGGTACGCAGGAGAGTCAATCAGATAAAACTGAATGATCTCCTCATGACCCCCCTCCGTCGTCATCGTCAGTGGTGCTGCTGACCTCCTGATCAGGCCCGACCCCAACGGCCGGCTGTCTAAGGCGTGGACAGGAAATGGAGCTTCTACCGGCCGAAGGGGAATTCCTAACCTTCTACAAAATGCCCGATCAATAAAGTTCCCAGCTGCGCCTGAATCTACTAGCGCCTTATGCTGGGGAATGAGGTGCCACCTGTGGAAACCTCACAGGAATACTCATGTGACCAACAGAGAGCTCTGGGTAAGTGGGGCGCCTACTCACCTGAAATGACTCCCCCAGTCGTGGCCTGTTGTCACCTCTCCCAGGAGACCCCTCCCCAGCACCTGGCCGCAGTGTGTCCTCCCACGACCGCAGGTGGCGGGATGGCCCCCCCTCGAGGTTCCCTCTCCTCCCTCTCTCTAGCGCCAGCACCCCCCGAGCTCCAAGGGGAATCGGCTCGGGGTGCTGGAGGGATGTGGACCTAGACTGACCCCCACTCGAAGGATGTCTCCAGCGGGTAGCCAGCAGGGTGTCCAGACGGATGGAAATGTCCACCAACAGGTCAAACGACAGGTTGGTGTCCCTGCAGGCCAGCTCCGCACCGAACGTCCTCTCGTAGACACACACGGTACTGGCCGATGGGGCCTCTATTCCACCCCGCATCCGCCGCTAGTGTCCGGAACTCCAGTGCGAACTCCTGTGCGCTCCTCTTCCCCCTGTCGGGAGGTGGAATAGCCGCTCTCCCTTGCCGCTCCCCTCAGTGGATGATCGAAGACAGCCCTGAAGCGGCGGGAGAACTCCCGCGTAGGCTGATGGTGTGGCGTCTATTCCCTCCATTAGCGTTGGCCCACCTCCAACGCTTTGCCGGAGAGACAGGAGATGAGGGCGGAGACGCTCCTCGTATCCCGAGGGCGCCTGGGTTGTATAGTGGCAAGGTAAAGTTCCACCTGCAGGAGGAACCCCTGACACCCGGCTGCAGAACCGGTCTTATGCCCACTCGGGAGTAGCGAATGCCACTGGGTTCCGGTGCTGAGAGAGGAGGACTGGCCGTTGCAGTGATGATTTTTTGTAAGGGTCTCTGGCACCTCTTTGATTTACCAATCGGTCACAGAGTGTTGAACACCTGTCCACAAATGTCCCGAAGTTGCCGGATCATAAGGCGTCCCTGGAAGTTGATCCGGTCCAGCAGGGATTCGGGTCCCGCCGCTGTTACTGCTGACCTCCATGATGGTGTGTTGTTCTGTCACTAAACCGATGGATGTGGTGGAGAAGTCAAGCGCAGGAAACAGAGGTTAGTCCAACAAGACTTTAATAGTCCCAAATGCACGAGTGGAAAACCCCGACCTCAAATACCGGTGTCGAGGGAAAATTAGCACTACCTGCCTAAAACACTAAACATGAAACAAAACGGAAACAAGCACGTAGCACTTGAACAAGATGGCAACAAAAATACCAAACACACAATTACCCTAGAGCAAAAAACACGGAACTTATAGGACACGTAATCAACACCCAAACAGACACAGGTGTGACAGACAGATAAAAGCAATCAAATACAGAAACATAGAGCG
>NW_025540541.1:0-5050 GCF_020615455.1 Coregonus clupeaformis | reverse complement strand
TGTCACGAGTTGCTAAGCCAAACCCAGAAGCAGACCGGACAAGGTAAGTTGAAGCGAAGGTGGTGTTTATTACAAGTTCAAAGTGATGCTGAATAATCCAGGGAACGGCGGGCCGGCGTTGATTAGTTGTTGGGAATTGCAGTGGTTGATCCATCCCTGGGTCGGCAGCCGCCACAGGCAGAGGTTGGATGAGAAGGTTCGGACGGAGTGACTGCAGATGAACCAGCGGGGTAAGTAAGCAACAAACCAACTGGTAAAAAAACAACAAAACTAACATTGGGCTCTAAGACTGATACTCTGTAAACCTACTGTTCATACTGCGCGATCCGGCGGGAATGGATGTTAAGCCAGAGCCTAAGGGTATGATCAGGACCAGGTGTACCGGGTGCTGATGGGATGCAGGTGCGGAAATCAAGAGAGCTCCCCTAGTCCCGAACTCGGGAAACTGGAATCCACAACAGAAAAACTGGTCACCAACAACCCACTCCAGACTGGCGGGATCGTTACAGTACCCCCTGTGTGAAGGCGCCCGGGCGGACTCCCGGAGCGCCAGGATGGGCGGTAGATGCCACTGGTAAGGGTCAGCATCTAGGACCTGTCGCGCGAGAATCCAGCTCCTCTCTTCCCGACCATACCCCCTCCCAGTCCACAATACTACCCGCCCCGCCCGTCTATCCTCGCGCGCCGTTAGAGGCAACCTCCATCATCGAGGAGGGGGAGGAGGAGCGGAGGAGCCAACAGAGACTGAGGGAAAACAGGCTTGAGGCAGGAGACATAGAAGGTGGGATGACTCTGAGGCTCTCGGGAGTTTGCGTCGAACTGCCACGGATTGATCACCTTCTACTCCACCACAAGCGACCAATAACCAGTAGGCACCTTCCCTAGACTCAGTCCCAGTAGCAGGAAGATCACGTGTAGCCAACCAGACCCTATCTCCGATGGAATAGGTGGGCAGATGATCACACAATTTGAGTCCGAAGCTCTAGTGCGTCTGGCCCGATGCCAGGTCGGTGGCAGGACATGAAGGCCTGAACAGAAGGCACTGAGCTCATTCTCCTGAGAAGGGAACGGGCAGGTTGTAGCCATACAGGCACTGGAAGGGCGGGTGGCGATGTAGGGAAAGTATTGTGGGCATACTCGGCAAGGCAACTGAGAGACCCAGGCGGTGGGGTTGGAAAACCAGGCAATACGTAGCGTGGATTCCATCTTCTGGTTAGCTCTCGCCTGACATGGATTGAGTTTCAGCCAGATGTGAGACTGACTGCGCTCAATGGCCAAACAGAAGGACTTCCAGAAAGGTAAACTGAGGCCTTATTGGAAAGCGATATCACACAGAGCAAACGCCGTGGACCTGAAAACCTCCTAACCAGGATCTCGGGCGTCTCGAGGCAGAGGAAGCCGGCAATTGGCACAATATACTTGCTGAATCTGTCCACGATAGTCAGGCGGCCGTGTTCCCCTCGGAAATGAGCAGCCCAGTGGCCGAAGTCGCGGGCCGAATTCGACCATGGTGAGCAGGGAATAGTAAGGGGTAGAAGTAGTCCAGAGCTGGGCCGATTGGTACACTCTTGTTCTGCGCACACACTGACGAGCAGCAACAAAACCCGTATCCTCGGCCATGGCAGAGCCACCAAAACCGTCTCAAACGCCATTGTCCGAGCCACGCCAGATTACAACCCATCTTGCTGGTGATGGACCATTCCCGAGGTTACACCCAACGTCGAGCACAAACAACGTTTGGTGGACCCCGTTACAGGCCCGGGCTCAAGTCGAAGGCCCTTCAGCACCTCCTCCTCAATCTTTCACCAACTGCTCCCCATGACGCAGTTCGGGGAAAAATTATGCATCCGACCTTCTCCTCCGTCGCGGGAGCATCCGGACAAAGCGTCCTTCTTAGATCAGGCCGGCTCGAAACCTTAGATAAATCGCAAAAACAGCAGCCCACCTGGCTGGCGGGAGTTGGAGGTTTGCTTGATTGCATCAGCAAGATTCTTGTAGTCAGTCCAACAATTGCGGGTTATCCCCTCCAACCAAACCCCACTCCTCCAGGCAAGTTTCATGGCTCCCGGTTGCCACGCCTAATTCCTCTATGAGCGAGCACGGTGTGGCCGGGATGGTCATCGTAGACATCGCTGCGACAGGATCGGCGCCAACTCCCACATCGAACCGTCCACCCCAGCAGCGAACTGGCGGGCGTATCCGGTTGAGGAATCGGTGCGTTGTAGATAGCCTCTTCAAATCCGGAAGCACGAGTCAGCACTCCAGTTCCACTTGAAGAGTCCTGATACTGGGAAGTCAAGGCAGTTAACGGAGGCGTACCCCGGCTCAATCCCCATGAATCTGCGTAGAAATTAGCAAACCCCAAAAATCTCTGGAGCTACCAATCTCTTGGAGCTGGAAACCCATTCCAGACGCTCTAACCTTCTCTTAGTCATCTAATCTCTGGAGATAATGTCGAGAAAAGGATATGGTTTCTTCTCGGCCTTCACGAACAGGCGATTCTCCAACAATCGCTTCCAAACCACTGCCGGACATGCTGGGCGTGGTGAGAAGGTTTCCTTGAAAAGATCAGATATGTCAGAGTAAACAAACACAGACCCGATCCTTATCTCTCGGGCCTTGTTCACCATACTCTGAATACCGGCTGGTGGTCAATCCAAAAGCGGCATCACCTAACAGTACGGTGTGTGAAACCCGTCCAGCCACTGCGTCTTCTCTGATCCGACCATGTGATACGTGCGTGGAGATACAGCTTGGTGAACACCATCAGCACCTGTAAAGTCGAAGGCAGAACTCATCAGGCAGGGGATGTTTGTTCTTGGCCGTGATGTCATTCAGCCCCCGATAATCAATACGTCGAAGTGCCATCCTTCTTACCCTGAAATTCCTGCCCCCAGGGGGTGATACGAGGGCGGCGAGACCAGCAGCAAGGACTCACTTGATGCTTAGGTCTCCAAAGCCTCACGTTCAGTGGAGATGCTGTATAACCTTCCCTTGGGTTAGACAGCTCCAGGGAACGGTTGATGGCACAATCATATGGTCGGTGGGGAGGGTGACAGAGCCTTCTGCTTGCAGAAACCTTCCCCAAAATCTCGTGGTATGTCTAGGAAACCAGGGACAAATCTGGGGATTTAGCCTCAATCACCTGACTGGAACCCTGAATGGGGCAGGCAGTCTTGGGAACAATTAGCATGACAATCAAGGCTCCAACTCGTTACATACCCGTCCTGCCCAATCGGGCAATGGGATTGTGTTCCTTCAGCCAGGGTATCCAGGACCAGAGGAACATGGGAAGGCGGCAAATAAAAATAAATCATCTCCAATATTCCCCACAACCGCATCTTAACCGTTCATCTCATCGTGATACGTGCCAATTACTGCCCGTTCAGAGTAGGTACCTTCAATGTTCGCAATTATGCGAAAGCCCCAGCTGTTCCACCAACCTCGGCATCAACTTCCGCCGGCACTGAATCGATAAAAGAATTGGTCGCTAAGCTCTGATTCCTGTTCTGAGGTGATGGCAGGGTCTGACAGAGTTACTGAGAGGTTGAGAAACTGGCTCGCTAAAATCCTCCTTGAGCCGGGCAGTTCAGCGACCACTTAGAACTGTGGATATATAATGTGTCGAGCTACCACAGTAAAGGCAGCAGTTGGTCTTACGTCATGTTGACGCTCCTCCTTGGTTAACCCGTCCCCCCACTTGCATGGGTTTCAGAGTCGGGAGAAACCTCTCCACTAATCCTTTGTGGTGGAGAATGATGAGCGTGACTGGTCCACCACCACCACGACTAGGGCAGAGAAGCTGATCGAGTGGGCCGGACCCCATTGCTTCCCTCTCCTTCGCTCTCGGACTCGTTATCGAATGAGCAAGGCTGAAGCTGTCCAGGTCACTAGGCTCCAGTTAGGAGATCTGTCGCCGAGCTGCTCCGAGCAGACCCTGGTAAAGCGCAGGCTCCCTGCGTTCCACCCACTCTCCACGGCCAGCGTCTTGAACTTCGATCACCATCACCCGCTCACGGGCTTCCTTGGTGAAGCGAAAAACAGGCGCCTAGCTGCGTCCCTCCCTCAGACGAATGAGTCGAAGAGCTTCCTCGCATCTCGGCCGTAACCCCTGGTATGAAGCCATGCAGAAGTCTTGTCGTTCCCAAACAGCTGAAGCCCACTCCAGCGCTCAACCCCACGCAGCAACGCAATCACAAAACTTATCCTAGCCTTGTCTGTAGCATAAATGCAGGGGCTTAATTTTCCACACTACATAAGGAAAGACAGCATCTTCCCAGCTCCCCCTCATATTTATCCACATACGACTCTGAGAGACACAGCTCCAGCGGCAGGCGAGATGGGTAAACGTTGTGATCCTCCGAAACTTGCGTTGGTTCTGACCTCCGTCCAACCGGTAGAAAGGTTCAACTACACAACACTCTGTGATCACCGTGCTATGATGCCCAACATCTTCTCTTGATGGGTAATGGCACTTGGCGCAACAGAGTCCAGGTCCGCTGGGTTCATTACTGGCGAGGATCGTTCTGTCACGAGTTGCTAAGCCAGAGCCCAGAAGCAGACCAGGACAAGAGGTAAAAGTTGAAGCGAAGGTTAGTGTTTATTACAAATTCAAGAGTGATGCTGAATAATCCAGGAAACGAGCAGTGGCGTTGATTAGTTGTTAGAGGTGCAGTGGTTGATCCCATCCTGAGTCGGCAGCCGCGACCATAGGCTTGGATAGAAGGTTCTGGGCCAGGTGACTGCAGATGGAGACAAAGCAGGGGTAGTAAGCAACAAATTAACAAGTTGAAAAAAACAACAAAACTAACAGCTAGGCTCTAAAGACTAATACTCTGTAAACCTACTGTTCATGCTATTTATCCGGCAGAGAAATGATATTGAAGGCCCAGAGCCTAAGAAGGAGTGATGATCAGGACCAGGTGTGCAGATTGCTGATGGGATGCAGGTGCAGGAAATCAGAGAGCTCCCCGGAGCGTTCCCGAACCCTCGGGAAACTCGTTCCACAACAGAAAAACTGGTCACCCAACAACCCACTCAACTGCCAGAT
>NW_025540540.1:0-5063 GCF_020615455.1 Coregonus clupeaformis | reverse complement strand
CGAGTTACAAAGCCAGAACTCAGAAGCAGACCAGGACAAGGTAAGTTGAAACGTATGTGAGTAATATTTGACAATCAAGAGTGATGCTGAATAAACTAGGAACAGGAGCGGCGTATACGCGGATTAGTTGCGCTGGGGGGGCAGTGGTTGATTCAATCATGACATCGGCAATAACCACCACCAGGCAGAGGTTGAATGAAGGTTCCGGATTTGAGTGATGTTCATGGCTAACGCATCCGGCAGGGAATGGATGTTAGTCCAGAGCCTGGTTGAAGGGTGATGATCAGACCAGGTGTGCGGATTGCCGATGAATGAAAAGGAAACAAGAGCCTCGAGCGTCTCCAGAAACCCTCGAAACTGGAGATCACAAGCAGAAAAATCATTCAGACAGACCCGGATCACCAGACTGCCGGGATCGGGTTACAGCAATTTCTCCGATTTAACGCCACCGGCGACTTCCTGGAGCGCCAGGATGGAGGCGGCAGAAGTCGATGAGGTCAGCATCTAGGATCTGCTGCCGGGCGGAATCCAACTCTTCTCCAGGACTAAGGGCCTTCCCAGTCCATTTAGATATTGAACTCCTGCCCCATTTGCCTGGAATCTATGATGCGCGCACCGTGGTGGCAGTGACCACCTCCGATCATCCGAGAGGAGGAGGAGGAGGAGTATGGAGGAGGCAACAGAGACTGAGGAAAACAGCCTTGAGGCAGAGACATGAAAGGTGGAATGGGACTCTGGAGCGTCTCGGGAGTTTGAGTTTAACTACCGGATTGATCACCTTCCACTACAAACGGACCATCGAACCGGTAACAACTTCCAAGACTCAGTCCGCAAAGGAAGATCCTGTAAACCACCAGATCTCGCCTCCGGCGGCAGGCAGGTGGAAGCGATCCGCACCCATTCGCTGGAGCTGAGCACGTCTGAACTCATGGATTTTTCTACCCATGCCAGGTCCGGCAACGGTTTCTAATATGGGCCTGAACAGGAAGGCACTGAGAGCCTCTCTCTGAGAAGGAACAAGGAGGCTTGAGAAAGGCCACAGGCACTGGAAGGGAGACATCCCAGTGGCAGATGTAGGAGAGGCAGTCGGCATACTCAACCCAAGGCAACTGAGAGACCCAGGAGGTGGGGTTTTAAGAGGCCAGGCAGCGTAGGCTGGGATTCCACCTTTGCTGGCTTCCTTCTCCGCCTGACCATTAGATTGGGGTGGAAAACCAGGATGTGAGACTGACTGTGGCTCCAATGGCTAAACAGAAGGACTTCCAGACAGCAGAGAGGTAAACTGAGGCCACGGTCGGAAACGATATCATCACAAAACTGTGACTGAAAACCTCCTAACCAGGACCTCGGACGCCGAGGGCAGAGGCCTTGAGACTACAATGAAAGTGGGCGCAACTTGCTGAATCTGTCCACGATAGTCAGAACCCACTGTGTTCCCCAGAAGGGCAAAACTCCAGTGACAAAGTCCAGGGCCAGATGTTGCACTATGGTCGTCGAACAGAAGGGGGTGAAGTAGTCCAGAGTTGGGCTTATTGGCACTTTATTCTGCGCGATACACTGACAGGCAGGCCCATAAATTTGAGACCTCTCCAGGCTACCAAAACGTCATAAAAGAAACGCCATCGCCCGAGCCACGCCAGGTGACAAGCCATCTAAGGGGCGTGGGACCACTGAGACCGGGTGAGACGAACCGACTTCCAGGCACAAACAACCACCGGTGTACCGTTACCGTGGACCGGCTGCGCTCCTCAAGGCCGCCACTTCCTCCTCAATCTTCCACCTAACAGCTCCCACAACGCAGTGCTCCGGGAGAATTATTCGCCCGGACCTACTCTCCTCCGCCTTGGAGAATATCCGGTATTGCGCGCCCGCTTCGCCGCTTGACCAGGTCGGAACGCCAGGAAAATTGACCATTCAAAAACAACGTAATCACCTGCCTGACGTGGGAGTTGAGACGTTTGAAGCCTATTGCACGTAAGTTGGTATCTTCTGTGGTCAGTCCAGACAATAAACGGGTTGCTCCGGCCCCTCCAACCAGTGGCGCTACTTCCAAGGCAAGTTTCACCGCTGGTAGAAGCTTCCTGTTACCCACATCAGAATTCCCTTCTCCGCAGGCGGGGGCATGACGAGAGTAGCAGGCGCAGGGATGGAGCTTGGCCGTGGAGCATCGCTTGGCACAGGATGGCACCAAAATATCAGACGTCATCAACGCATTTAACCCGCCGCGGTCTCGTTGAGAGAATCGCGTGTAATCCGCCAAATTCAGAACGCTGATCCGGATTCTACTTTAGCGTCTTGACAATAAAAGCCGTAAGGCAGTTAACGGAGCCGCCACGGTTGTAATCCCGATGACCCATGGTAGAAATTTAACCCTCTAAAAATTTCTGGAGCTGCAATTTGCGATTTGCCATGGCCTCCAGGAATCGCCTAACCTTCTTCCTAATCCATCCCAACCTCTCCCCCGAGATGAGCAAAAAAATTTTGGTATGATGTCGTAAAGGACAAACTCGACTTTTCGCCTTCACAACAGGTTATTTTCAAACAAACGCTGCAGAACTCGCCGATGCTGACGTGGTCGGAAGGTTCTTCAGAAGACCAGGAATGTCATCCAGATAAATAACAAAGAGACCGATCATATATCTTCAGGACGCTGCTTCACCATACTTCTGAAATACTGCTGAAGCATTGGTCATTCAAACGGGTATCAATGACATCAAGTGACCCATCGGTGTATTGAAACCCGCCACAACCACTCGCCTCCCTCTCTGATCCGGGATTCATGTGATACGCGATTGCGTAGGTCTAGCTTGCAGAACACCGTCAGCACCCTGTAAGAGTCGGCGGCAGAACTCATCATGGCAGGGATACTTGTTCGACCGTGATGTCATTCAACCCCATAATCAATACACGGCCGAAGAGAGCCATCCCTTTCAGCCTCAGTAAAGGAAGAACCCGACACCCAGGGTGATAGATTTAGGGACCCACCCAGACCAGCAGCTAGGGACCTTTGATGGTAGGTCTCCAAAGCCTCACGTTCAGGCGGGAGAGATACTGTATAACCTTTCCCTTGGGGTAGACAGCTCCAGGAAGTCAGGTTGATGGCACAATCATATGGTCGGTGGGGAGGGGAGGATGAGCTTTGCTTACTGAACACTTCAAATCAAAGATAAGTCTCTGGGAACCAGGTACAATCTGGGGTTTAGCCTCAATCACCTGACTGGGAATCCGAATGGGACAGGCTGGAGACAATAAGCATGACAATCAAGGCTCCCAACTCGCTACTTCCCTGTTCGCTACCCACCGACCAGTGGGATTGTGTTCCTTCAGCCAGGGGTATCCAAGTGACCAGAGGAACATGGGAAGACGGCAGAATGAAGAATGAAATCATCTCCTAATGATTCCCCTGACAACAGTATCTAACTGGGTTCAGTCCTCATCAGATACAGATCATTGCCGCTCAGAGCACTTCAATGGCTTCCGGCAATTGCTCTCGAAAGCTCCCAGCGTTCCACTAACGCATCAAGAAAGCTTCCATCGGCACTCTGAATCGATAAAAGCGGCGACCGCGCAGTTTCTGATTCCTGTCTGCAAGGGTAGCCGGAAACGCGGGGTCTGACAGAGGTACTGAGAGGTTGAAAATCGGGCTCGCCAAAAAAAAAGTCCTCCCAACTTTAGCGAGCCGGCAGTTTGGACGACCGCCGGGAACAAGGGAGATGGTCGTTTCCAGCTACCACAGCAGAGGCAGTTGGTCTTACGCCTATGTTGACGCCCTCTTGCGCAACCTGCGCTACCACGCAGCATGGGTTCAGAATCGGGAGAGATGATTCCTCCCACTAATCCTTGTGGTGAAGAATGATCGACGGTACCCTGGTCCACTCACCTGACCCGACTGGGAACTGAGAAGCTGACTGACTGGGCGTGACTCCTACTGGCTTCTCCGCTCTCGACTCGACATTCACCCGAATAGACAAGGCTACCAAGCTGTCCAGGTCACTAGGCTCCGGATAGGAGATCAGCCATCTCTGAGCTGCTCCGACATCAAAAGGCCGCTTGCAGAATTCTGTCTCCACCACTTTCAACAGCCAACGCCTTGAACTGTATCACGGTCGGCACACGGCGCAGTTCCTTGGTGAAGCGGAAACAGGCGCCTAGCCGCGCCTTTCCTCGGGATTTTAGGAATGGTCGGAAAGCTTCCTATCTCGGCCAGGAACCCTGGTATGAAGCCATGCAGGGTCTTGTCGCTCCCAAACGGCTGAAGCCCACTCCAGCGCCGACCACGCAGCAACTTCAATCACAAAGGCTATCCTAGCCTTGTCTGTGGTATAAGAGTAGTCTGCAGATCTAACACTAACCCACACTGACAAGAAAAGAACGGCATCTTCCCAAATTACATATATCCGGCGCCGGAACCTGGGCTCACGAAAGGACACGCCTCCAGACGCGGGCAGGCGATGGGTGAGACCGGTATGGACCATCGAAAGTCTGCCGGTTTCGACTCCTGACCGGTGAAAGTGGTTCCGAACTGCCAACGCGATTTCTGTAGCTCCCCGTGCGTATGATGGCTCAAATATCTTTCTCCTGATGGGTAATGGCATGGCTGCACAGAGTCTCAGGGTCTGCTTGGGTTCATTATTGGCCGATCGTTTTGCCATGAAATATGTAAAGCCAGAACCTAGAAGCAGACCAGACAAGGTGTGGAAAGAAACTCCAAGGAGGTAAGCTATTTTACAACTTCAAGAGTGATGTGCTGAATAATCCAGGAACAGAGTGGCTGGCGTTGATTAGTTGTTAAAGGTGTTGATTCAATCATAACTTCGCAGTCAACACCAGGCAGAGGTGCTGATAAAGGTTCCGGACGAGCGATGCTCATGGCTAATCTATCCGGCAGGGAATGACAGTTAGGCCAGAGCCTAAGAAGGTTGATGATCAGACCAGGTGGGCAGATTGCTGATGTGGATGGAGAAAGGAAATCAAGAGAGCTCTGGGAGGTCAAGAGTCCTCGAAATCTGGAGATCAATGAGCAGAAAAAATCTACCCCACAGGACAGGACTCCGACTGACTGC
>NW_025540539.1:0-5073 GCF_020615455.1 Coregonus clupeaformis | reverse complement strand
AAGGGAACAGAACCCCAGAATCAGTGGGGAGCCATGCCATCTGAGTGGCGTGGTCTCCATAAATTGGGATCCTGGTTACCAGTACTAATCCAAGATAAACTATTGAATAATAGTAACCAAGAGAAAGTATGTAAGAGCGGTACACACTGGATGGATGGCAGGGATGAAGACAAAAGAGCCTCCATCTCAAATACTATCTGATAGATGAGCAAATAGCCACTAGAGGGGGCCATCACTGGCTCAAATGCGAGGCCTAAGTGAACGGCTCCCCTCGCCAGGGCTGGGAGAAGATAAGGAGGTAGGTATAGCAGAGTCCCGCAACTAAGGAGCGTACAGATGGAAGAGCAAGAAGCTAATAGGGGAGGCTTTCACTGGTTCAGATCCGAGGCCTTGATGGAAGGTTCCTCCCGTGGAGGTCAGCACCCAGAGGGAGGATTGAGAATGGATGAAGACAAAACTGGGAATATGGATACCGAGTTGATCAACCTGGCATGGACTCGAAACCATTGCCAAACCAGGGCGGCCACCCCGGGTTATCAAAACTGGCACATGCGGAGGGCGTATCCGGACTCCGTAGGGTAGAGCGATCAGGATCTATCACGGCCCTAAATCTTGGGGGCCCGGATAGTAACAACTACAAGATGGCGAAGCGAGAGAAACTGAGCGATGAAAAGAGTATGGGGGATCCCACCCCAATGGTGACTGCTGCCCAAGTGGAGAAGGGTGGAGGGCCACAAGAGTCCAACGCGGAAGTGAGAGCCATACCGCAAAAGAGGAAGAGAGCATGTGTACCTCTTCTTGGTGAAATAAGGCTCCAAGAACTACCCGAGGATGCGTCTACAGACAGAATATGCATACCATTACCCTTCAATGGCACAAAGTGCCTAATATGTGATATGCTGATAGCCTCTGTCAATAAACTTGTGGATCACATAGTCTCGGAGCATAGAAATGTGAGATTGGCATTCGAATGCTCGAAATGCGGGAAAACCAACTCAAAAAAGCATGCAATCGCATGCCACTTACCAAAGTGTAAGGGAGCGGCTGCCTCTCCAGCGGGCAAAGTAAAGGCATTTGAGTGTAAACTATGCCCAAGAAAATTTGTGACAAGGAGTGGGTTGTCACAGCATATAAGGCATAGACATGCAGCAGTCTGTAACCAGGAACGGATACAGCAGGAAGCGAGGATGTCGGAGGGCAATGGAAGGAAACTATGGACCCCAGGAGAGGAGAGAGCTTTGGTAAGGCTCAATGTGAAATTCAAAGATGGGCGGAGCCCAGCAAGACGCATTGCTGAAGCCCTGGGGACGAACACGTCCACAAAACAAGTAAAGGCCAAGAGAAGATGTATTATGGACGTTAGAGGCAAGGACGAAACTACCTCGGATTGGGAACAGGAAATAAATGAATTGTTGGAACCCGCGGAAGAGCCCACCATAGTCTCAGGGGTGAAAGATATCCTGAATGAGAGTATGAAAACATGGGCAAGGGCATCGGATAGCGAGGGTGAGAGTGAGGAGGGAAAGGCGCATGAAGATTGGAAAATGTCGGGGAGAGACATAGAGGTGTCAGCCACAGAAATTGTGCGTCTGCTGGGAAGATCAGAAAAGCCTAAAGGGAAAACGGCACAGACTAATGTCCAACCGAAAAGAGGCTGGATGGGCAGGAGGCGAGAGAGGAAAAGGATCTTCAGGCTGCATCAGAATCTCTTTAACAAAAACAGAGGAAAGCTGGGTGAGATGATACTGGATGCAACAGAGAGAAGCGAATGCTCTATCCCGCTGGATGAGCTCTCTAAAGCATATAAAGCAAGTTGGAGCAAGACGACAAAATTCTGTGGTCTAGGGCGATTCAAGTCGTCGAGCGGAGCAGACAATGAACAATTCCACTCACATATATCTCCAGAGGAAGTGGTGGAAAACCTCAGGGCGATTAAGAAGGGATCGGCAGCAGGCCCAGATGGGATTGATAAGGCCGCCCTGATCAAATGGGATAAGGAAGGTAAAAAATTGGCATGGATCTTCTCATCATGGTTATGCAGGGGCAGCATACCAACAATATTCAAAAAGGGAAGAACAATACTGCTACCAAAATCAACCGACAAAAAAGAGTTAATGGAAATCGGTGGGTGGAGGCCGATTACCATCGGGTCTATGGTCCTAAGACTCTTCTCAAGAATCATAACGGGGAGACTGGCAAGGGCATGTCCAATAAACCCCAGGCAGAGAGGCTTCATAGCTGCCCCAGGTTGTGCGGAAAACTTGATGGTCCTCAATGGCATCCTAAAGCATTGCAAAAAGGAACGGATCGATCTGGCCGTTGTATTTATTGACTTTGCCAAGGCATTTGACTCAGTGGCGCACGAACACTTAATCCACGTCCTAAGAGAGAGGGGACTGGATGAACACATTGTGGGTTTAATCAAGAACTCCCACGAGGACGTGTACACCCAAATTTCCACAAAGAGTGGAAAGACATCCTTGATTGAAATGAGAGTGGGGGTGAAACAAGGTGACCCAATGTCCCCACTACTCTTCAACCTAGCAGTGGATCCCCTCATTCAACAACTGGAACGTGTGGGTGAGTGCTTCATGTTCAGAGGGTCTAAGGTAACCACATTGGCATTCGCTGATGACCTTGTCATCATAAGCGGATCTTGGGCTGGTATGCAGCACAACATCAAGATAGTCGAAAGCTTTTGTAGACTATCAGGCCTACGCATTCAACCTAAAAAATGTCATGGCTTCATGGTGAGACGCGGTGGGGCGGCGTTCACCATAAACAACTGTCGAACATGGCTAATTGAAGGTGAGGAACTTCACATGATCGACCCGGAGAAATCCGAAAAATACCTGGGCGTCCAGGTGAACCCATGGAATGGTATCGATACCCCTGACCTAAAAGGCAAGATCCTTGAGTGGATCATCAAGATCGATCAGGCATCCCTGAAGCCGAGTCAGAAGGTGACCATGCTAAATGACTACGCAGTCCCGAAAGCCATATATATGGCGAGCCATGGAGAGATGCCAGCAGAAAAGCTGGCCGCAATGGATGGCCTAATCAAAGGGACGATAAAGAAGTGGCTGCGGCTACCCCCCAACACATGCGATGGCCTGCTGTATGCAAGTAACAGGGATGGAGGCCTGGGCATAATCAAAATGTCCAGCCTGATACCTGCAATACAGGCGAAAAAGATCTATCAGCTGTCGGTGTCGTCAGATCCACTGATCAGTGCAGTAACCATTCACACGGTACCACAAGAAAAATTTGATAAAATATGGAGCAGGGCAGGTGGGAAAGCAGATCAGGTGCCAAAACTGGGAGAAAGCCCAGCAGAAGTAGAGGCAACCGCAGGAGAGAACCATAATAAGAGGATAGAAGACACAGTGATGGCCAGGGGCACCATCACATGCAGGAAGCCGACAAACTGGAGGCTTATAGAATTTGAGGACTGGGCAGCCTTGCCAGTCCAAGGGGCCGGGATTGGAATGTTCCATCAAGACCCAATCAGCAATAGCTGGCTCGCGGAGGCGGGGAGAGTAGGATTCAAACAGAAACACTTCATGGCCGCATTACAACTTAGGGCAAATGTGTATCCTACGAGAGAATCCCTGGCGAGAGGGAGGAACAAAGAAGAGGCAGGCTGCAGGAGATGCCCGCACAGACTAGAATCTGCCTCCCACATTCTAGGGCAATGTCCAAGTGTCAAGGCCAGCAGACTGCGGAGACACGACAAGATATGCAAACTACTGGTTGACGAGGCAACTAGTCACGGGTGGAAGGTGAGGGAAGAACCGAGGGTGCGAACCAAAGAGGGCGGACTCCGAGTTCCAGACCTGCTGTGTACAAAGGGCAAGTTGGGGGTAATTGTCGATGTCACAGTGAG
The DNA here is from genome assembly GCF_020615455.1 of Coregonus clupeaformis. Taxonomy (NCBI): domain Eukaryota; kingdom Metazoa; phylum Chordata; class Actinopteri; order Salmoniformes; family Salmonidae; genus Coregonus; species Coregonus clupeaformis. The sequence goes on along the minus strand of NW_025540539.1, from coordinate 1,187 downwards.
GTACGAGAAGGGCACGGAGAGTCTGGAGAGAGGTAGAGCGGAAAAGGTGGAGAGGTACAGCCCCATTATCCCGATCGTTGCTGAGCAATTCCGACTCAGAAAGGTCATAGTGTATGGCTTCCCCGTCGGAGCACGTGGGAAATGGCCTGAAACCAACTTCGAACTGTTGGAAACGCTGGGCCTGTCGAAATCGCGTAGCAAGAGATTTGCAACGCTAATCAGTAGAAGAACCCTACTGTACTCACTAGACATACTGAGGGCGTTCGGATTGGAATCGGGCATTGGCCAGCCACTTGGTTAAAGAGAGATGGAAAAGGCTGGAAGGAAGGATAAAGAGATGGAAGGCTCCTAAGGGAGGAGAGGATATAATATGTCTGCTATGCAGACTGAAGGAAAATAATCCTGGTATCCAGGATATGTAAATAAGGAGGCCTGGTTCGGATATGCCCTAGTATTGGCAAAAGTTGCCCTTGTATTGGCAAAGTTCTTTTCGCCCTAGACTTGGCGACTGTTCGTCTAAAAGTAGACAAAGATTGATGGGCCTTGTGTACATAGTTCGTTTAGACCGAAAATCAAAAAGCATGGAGAAGAGGGCACTTCATGTCTGAGCAGAAAAGGTAGGATGCACTTCCTATCCTCGGAAAAAAGGTGCCGCCAGTGAGTGGGTTCCACTGGTGAAATCTTCTGATCTTGACCACGGTACAGCTGAAGAGGATAGGCCACTCCGAAGAGCCTGGTCCTCCCAGGTTTTCTCCCCAGGGCTCGTATAAAGGGGGAGTTTTTGTTCCTGGCCACAGTCTATAAAATATAACGCGGATGCTCGAAGGAGTTAAGGCCGGGTCAAGGGAACCATGGAAGTACAATTGCCCGCCTGTCCATCCCCGATATGGAGCGTAAAAGAGCCCGTTAGTAGGGAAGCCCGTGGATTACGCCATGGTGTTGCTCGTTCACCGAAGCTGGGTTAAAGCGTGATATGGGGAGCAGAAAGGGAATTGTCATCTCACGAATGTGTTGCATTACGTTGAGCATGTAAGGCCACCCGGCGGTAGGGTGGCAGTTGATGCGCAACTAACAACGCAGAATGGTCATCCTCGCTGGGTCTAGCGCAACCGGGTGTCAAAGTGAAGAAATCCAACCGGCGGGACTCCTGTCGCGGCGCTGTGCTCCTCATGTTCAATATGTAAAAA
>NW_025540538.1:0-5076 GCF_020615455.1 Coregonus clupeaformis | reverse complement strand
CTGCTGACCCTGTGTTTGTTGCTACTTGGCTCCTCCAAACTATTCCCGTTTACTTTTAATAACTTTAACAATCTCTGTGTTCAACAATTTACCAACTTTTTAGTTTTGTCCTCACTCATCTTTTCGTTAAGCTTTTTCCGGTCTTTTATCCCGAGACGAGTCATTTTCCTGTGTTTTACTCCTTCTTTATTTTCCTTTTTCTTTTTTATTCCTTTTCCTCCCTTTATCTACATTTCGTCAACATCTTCAACAGCGACTTAGTCACATTAACATGATGTCTTCTAATTGCATCTCTACTCATTATACGGAGCATCCTTCTCCGGCCAAGTCAAGCTGTCTACAAGCCCCTCCAATCGTTACAGGTAATTTCAGTGTAGGAAAGAAGAACGCGTCTATCCACCATAATACAACATACTTAAGTATAAATCCCCCGCACATCCCGCCGACAACTTTCTCCTACTTCTGGAGAAATACTGTTAATCTCATTCTCATTCCCACAACTTCCCGTTTTCCCCATTATGTGCGTCGGAGTCTGATCTGAGTCTTCTCTTGCTCTCTACTCTCCCGTTACGGTCAGGCCCGAGGCTCCCACCATTAGCTCTACATTCCCTAGTCATCTGGCGACTCCATTACCACCCGGTATTAACTTCAACATCACCCAGCGATCATGCCTGTTTACCCGGGGGCAGAGCTACCGGTTAGGCTAATCTAAAAGATGGTGCTGGCTAAAGCTAAAACTGGCGATTAAGTATAGAGATATTATTATCCTCGCACCACGATTTATGAAACAGTCATCACCAAGTGCAACATACTTCAGCGTGTAAATCGGCTAGAAAGATGTGTGGGCATCGAGTATTGTCTCTACCCCCTCCCAGTTAGGGGAAGTGACGGGGCTCTACAGCAGAGTCTCAGCACTCAATCGCTGATTTAAAATGTTTTCTGCCCCTCCCAAAGAATTAACATTTGTGGATAATTGGCCCTCTTTCTACTCACCCACAAACAGACCAAGCCTGACCTGCTGAGTCCACTCCCATCCTGCTGGAGGGTGCTCTCCTCTTATCTACCAACATAGATAGGGCTCCTAACTCCTCTAGCCCCACAGTGAAATGGGTGCAGCCAGGCGCAGCTGTTAGCCAACCTGCCAGCTTAGTGGAGGTCTCCATAGCATAGTCGTGTATCCAGCTCAGCCATCCCATTACTGTGTCTGTGCCTCGAAGCCTTTAGCAAAACTAAACATGCGGTGTTCACCCCTACAATCTTATTAATAAAACCTCCTCCATTCCTGCCATTATTGAAGGGGGTCGTGATACCTCACGTCTCAAAATAGGAGTTGCGTAATTTAATCCCTCCTTCCAAGCATCATATATGAACTAATCACTGAGTCATAATCTTGATGTGATTGGCCTCACTAAACATGGCTTAAGCCTGATGAATTTGCTGTGATAAATGAGGCCCTCACCTCCTGTTACACTAGGTACCATATTCGTGCATCCCGCAAAGGCGGAGGTGTTCTAACATTTCCATAGCAAATTTCAATTTACAAAAAAAAATTCTTTTCATCTTTTGGTTCTATCATAAATCTATCACCTACTCAATCACTTTTTTCTACTGTTTAAGCCTCCTGGGCCATATACGCGTTCCTCTCTAAGTTTCCTGAATTCCTACTCAACCTTGTAGTCTGTAGATCATATTCTATTTTTGTATTTTAATACTTCACATGGAGTCCACAACCCACTCCAAAAAGTCTTTCGGAGCCATCATCGACTCAGTGGGTTTTGTCCAACATGTCTCTGGACCTACTCACTGCCACAGTCATACTCTGACCTAATTTTGTCCCATGGGGATAAATGTTGTAATCTTAATTTTTTCCCACAAAAATCCTGGACTATCACCACCATTTTTATTACGTTTGCAATCGCAACAAATAATCTGCTCAGACCCCAACCAAAGCATCAAAAGTCGTGCTATAAATTCTCAGACAACACAAAAATTCCTTGATCCCTTCCAACTCCTTCTCCTACCCACGACTCAGAGGACAAAAAATCATTAACCATTCTGAGGAACTCAATTTAACCTTACGCAATACCCTAGATGCAGTTGCACCCCTAAAAGCAAAAACATTTGTCATCGAAACTAGCTCCCTGGTATACAGAAAATACCCGAGCTTTGAAGCAAGCTTCAGGAAATTGGAGCGGAAATGGCGCCACACCAAACTGGAAGTCTTCCCTAGCTTGGAAAGACAGTCCGTCATCTGAGCCCTCACTGCTGCTCATCATCCTACTTTTCCAGCTTAATCGAGAAAATAAAATAATCCAAAATTTCTTTTTGATACTGTTGCAACTAACTAAAAGCAGCATTCCCCAAGAGAGGATGGCTTTCACTTCAGCAGTAATAAATTCATGAACTTCTTTGAGGAAAAAATCATGACCATTAAAAGCAAATTACGGACTCCTCTTTGAATCTTATTTCCAGGCTTAGCTGTCCTGGATCTCACCTCTGCGCTATCTAAGTGTTTTTATTACTATATCTCTTGACACAATGATGAAATAATCATGGCCTCTAACCTTCAAGCCTGCATACTGATCCTATTCCTACTAAACTGTAGCTCTTCCTGTGCTTGCCCTCCTATTTAACATAATAAACCTCTCTATCCCATTCCAAACTCACTAAAAGTGGCAGTGATAAAGCCTCTCTTGAAAAAGCCAAACCTTACCGGAAAATATAAAAAACTACTCGGCTATATCGAATCTTCCATTTCCCTCTCAAAATTTTAAAAAAGCTGTTGCGCGGCAACTTCACTGCCTTTCTGAAACAAACATTATACTGAAATGCTTCAGTCTGGTTTTAGACCCCCATCATCACTGAGACTGCACTTGTAGAGGTGGTAATACCTTTTATGCGTCAACCGGCTCTCATCTGTCCTCGTGCTACTAACCTTAGTGCTGCCTTTGCCACCATCGATCACCACATTCTTTTGGAGAGACTGGAAACCCAAAGTTGGTCTACACAAGTTCTGGCCTGGTTTAGATCTTACCTGTCGGAAAATATCAGTTTGTCTCTGTAAATAGTCTTCCTCCACAAATCATTACATTTCGGTGTTCCTCAAGGTTCCGTTTTCCACTTTTTTTCACTATATATTTTACTCTTGGGGATTTATTCAAAAATAATTTACCTTTCCACTGCTATCATCCACAGCTTACATTTCAATGAAACATGGTAAGCCCCAAAATTGCCCTCGCTAAAACCTGTGTTTCAGACATAAGGAAGCTGGATGGCTGAAAACTTTTTCTTTTAAACTCGGACAAAACGAGATGCTTGTTCTAGGTCCCAAAACAGATCTTCTATTAAATCTACAATTCATCTTGATTTTAATCTCTCAAATACTGTGAAGGCTCGGCGTTACTCTCGACCGTAATCTCTCTTTTGTGAACATATCAGACTGTTTCAAGGACAGCTTTTTCCCATCTCTACTAACATTGCAAAAATTAAAATTTTCTGTCCAAATATGATCAAAAAAATTAATCCATGCATTTATTACTTCTAGTTAACTCTCAATCTCTATTTTCCGGCTACCCCGGATAAAGCACTAAATAACTTCGTTAGTGCTAAATACGCTGCTAAATCCTACTAAACCAAAAATTTCATCATATACTCCAGTCTCTTCCCTACACTGCTTCCTGTTAAGCAGGGCTGATTTCAAGGTTTTACTGTTAACCTATAACGTTACATGGGCTTGCTCCTACTATCTTTAGTTGGTCTCCTAATCATGTACGCTAGTCCAGGCCTCCCTAATTTCCCTAGAATTTCTAAGCAAACGCGGGAGGCAGGGCTTTCTCCTATAGATCTCCATTTTTATGGACGTCTGCCTACCCATGTGAGAGGCGCAACTCGGTCTCACCTTTAAGTCTTTACTGAAACTTATCTCTTCAATGGTCATATATTGAGTGTTCTGGCCCAGGAGTGTATAATCGCAACAGCCCCTTGCTGTCTCTGCCGGGCGGTTCCCCTCTCCACTGGGGTTCTCTGCCTCTAACCCTGTTGCAGGGGCTGGAGTCACTGGCTTGCTGGTGCTCTTTCATGCCGTCCCTGGGAGGGTTCGTCACTTGAGTGGGTTGAGTTACTGGCGTGATCTTCCTGTCTGGGTTGCCCCCTTGTTTGTGCTGTGGTGGAGACCTCTGTAGCTATACTCGGCCTTGTCTCAGATTGTAAGTTGGTGGTTGAGATATCCCTCTAGTATGCGGGGCTGTGCTTTGGCAGAGTGGGTGGGTTATATCCTTCCTGTTTAGCCCTGTCGTGGTTTCTTCGGATAGGCCACAGTGTCTCGACCGCTCCTGTCTCAGCCTCCAGTACTTTTGCATAGTTTATGTGTCGGGGGGCTGGGGTTAGTTGGTTTGCTACCTGGAGTACTTCTCCTGTCTTATCTAGTGTCCTGTGTGAATTTAAGTATGCTCTCTCTAATTCTCTCTGTTCTCTCTTTCTCCTCTCTGAGAACCTGAGCCCTAACCATCGTCAGACTACGGGCATGATGACACTTGCTGTCCCCATCCCCTGGCCTTGCTCTTCTTCCAGTTTCCAACTGTTCTGCCTGCATTTACCTCTGTCCCACCTCTGTTTTCAACTCTTAATGATCGCTATAAAAGCCAACCACCTGGCCCTAGGACCATGGTCGGACTGCCGTGGTACTCCTTGCTGTCCCCAGTCCGCCTGGCCTTGCTGCTATTCCAGTTTCATGTTTCTGCCTGCGGTTATGAACCCCTACCTGTCCCAACCTGCTGTTTTTCAACTCTTAATGATCGGCTATGAAAAGCCAACTGAGATTTATTCTGATTATTATTTGACCATGCTTGTCATTATAACATTTTTAACATCTTGGCATGGTTCTGTTATAATCTTCACCCGCACACGGACTGGCCACCCCTCATAGCCTGGTTCCTCTCTATGTTTCTTCCTAGGTTTTGCCTTTCTGGGGTTTTCCTACCCACCGTGCTTCTACACCTGCATTACTAGCTGTTTGGGTTTTACTATTTCTTACAGCACTTCGAGATATTAGCGTGATTAAAGGGCTATATAAAATAA
>NW_025540537.1:0-5061 GCF_020615455.1 Coregonus clupeaformis | reverse complement strand
CCTCTTCTCTCTTTTCTCCTTCCCTCCTCCTGTTTCTCCCCTCTCCTCTTTTCTTCCCCTCTCTGACTTTCCTCTCTCCTCTACCTCTTCTTCCTTCTTTTCCTCTTCCTCTCTCTCCTCTTTTCCTTTCGCTTCGCCTCTCTTCTCACCTCTCTTCTCTCCTTTCCTCTTCTCCCCACTCCTCCCTCTTCTCCCCTTTTTTTTTTTTCTTCCCTCTTTTTTCTCCCCCTCTCCTTCTTCTACTCCTTCCTTCTCCTTTCCTTTCCTCTCCTTTCTTCTCTCTTTTTTTCCCTCTCCTCTCCTTTTTTCTCCCTCTTCTTTTCTCCCCCCTCTCCTCCTTCTTCCTCTCCTTTTCTTTCCCTCTCCTACCTCTCTCTTTTTCTTCTCTCCTTCTCTTTTTCTCACTTTCCTCCTCCCTCTCTCCTTTTCTCCCCTCTCCTCTTCTCTACCTCTCCTCTTCTCCCTCTCCTCTTCTCCCCCTCTTCCTCTTCTCCCCTACTCTCTTCTCCCCTCCCTCTTCTCCTCCTCCTCTTCTCCCTCTCCTCTTCTCCCCCTCTCCCCTCTCCTCTCCTCCTCCTCTCCTCTTCTCCCCCTCTCCTCTTCTCCCCCCTCTCCTCTTCTCCCCCTCTCCTCTTCTCTTCTAGAGTTGATATTATATAACAAACTATGTGAAACATTGCTGCAAGACAGATCAGTTTGCTGTGTTTAGCTGGGCTCAACCACTGATCCATTGCTAAGAAGTTTATCTCACCTCAAAGACCTATTGAACTAATGACATAGAAGTCATATAGCCTCTCCTCTTCCTTCTCCCCTCTCTTTTCCCCTCTCTCCTCTTTCCCCCTCTCTTCTCTTGTTCCCTCTCCTCTTCTCTCCTCTCCTCTTCTCCCCTCACCTAGTTCTGCCTCTTCTTCTTTCTCTCTTCTCCTCCTCTTCTCCCTCTCTCCTCTTCTCCTCCTCTCCTCACTCTCTCTTCTACCCCTCTCTTCTTCTCCCCTCTCCTCTCCTCTTCTCCCCTCTCCTCTTCTCCCCCTCTCCTCTTCTCCCCCTCTCCTCTTCTCCTTCCAATTCTCCTCTCCCCTATATAATATATACATTTGAGGAAGGGAGGGAGAAAGGAGGGAGGGAGGAGGGAGGGAGTGGTCAGAACCAGAGAGAAGGGAAGCGAGGAAAGATGGAGGAGGGGAGAGAGAGAGAGATCTGAGAGAGAGAGAGAATATATAATATATTTTTATCACTGAATTCTCACCAGTGATCTAACCAGTAACCTTTTCCACTCTTGGCCCAGCCCAGCCTGACCCTGACATATTGCATCAGGCCTGTTGAGTTGACTTGGGTAACAGACCTCTAGCTTCTACACCACATCCCCCCTTCTCCTGCTCTAACATGAGACCTCATCAGTACTCATTTTGGGTGCTGGTACTGTTTATATTTAGGTGCTGGAACATTAAGCCAATATTCTATAAGAGGTGAATTCAAGCAGTAGAAAGTTAGAGGTGATATTATAGCACACACTATGTGAAACATTGCTTCTCTGTGAGCAGCTTCCTGTTTTTTTTTTCAAGACAGATCAGTTTGCTGATTTTTTTTTTCAGATCCAAGATAAGTTGCTAAGAAGTTTATCTCACATTAAATACCTAATGAACTAATGACATAGAAGTCATATAGCCTAGCAGTATTGTCCACTCTTCAGTCCACTCTTCATGACAGTAGACTTGTATAGCTCAGTGGAGCCCCAGTTAGAGACAGATATGATACCTGCAGTGATATTGATGATCCTGTTCTGGAGCACAGGTAGGATGCTGTTATACTGATATACACTTGTGACAGTTACTGAGATATGTTTTGATATTGTAAGATATATGATCATTTGCAGAGTTAGTAAATAACATGCAACTGGAAGCAGACAGTAAAAATCTGTCTTAAAGCAGGACAATGATGTAATCACCTGTAAATGTACTTTACTGTAGCATAACTGTCCATCTGGGGACAGGCACTAATGTCATTTAAGGTGTGATGGTGTATGTGATGTTGTATATTCAGTGTGTCAATGATTGATTGTATCTGTCCCTATGGAAATGAATGAGAGTATATATTATGTATCTATTTAATATTCGTCTTATTTTTCTATGGCCTCCCGAGAGGCGCAGTGATCATAGGCACTGCATCGCAGTGATAGAGGCGTCAGTACAGACCCGGGTTCGATCCCGGGCTGTATCACAACCGGCCGTGATTGGGATTCCCATAGTGCGGCGCACAATTGGGGGAGGGTTTGGCCTGGGTAGGCCATCATTGTAAATAAGAATTTGTTCTTAACTGACTTGCCTAGTTAAATAAAGGTTTAATTAAAGGTTCAATAGAGCAAGGGGAAGGGGGGTAGCTAGAGGTCTGTTACCAAGTCAACTGAGTCAAGCTCAACAAGCCTGATGCTATATGTCAGGAAGAGGAGGGGGGGGGGGTAGTAGAGAGGAGGACACGGGAGGGGAGATAGAGAGAGATGTCAAAGGGCTGCGAGAGATGAGAGGAGGGGTGGGGGCGGAGGAGAGAGGAGGGGTGGGGGTCGGAGGAGAGAGGAGGGGTGGGGGTCGGAGGAGAGCGTAGTGGAGAGAGAGGAGAGGGGAGGGGAACAGAGGAGGGGAGGGGAGATAGAGATTTGTGGAGGAGACAGAAAGATTTAATGGAAGGGAAATATATCTTTATAACTGACTTCTCACCAGTGATGTCATCCTAACCAGTAATCTTTTACACTCTTCCACTATTGGCCCAGCTCAGATTGACCTCTGACCTCTGGAACTGAACGATTGAGGAAAAGCTGATGTATTAAATTAGATATACTGTAAACTCATCTGCAAAGAGAGGTTCACATGGAAGGGGAATGTGTGTACACATGGGTGTTGTTGCACCATACCAACGATAAGTCTATCTTCCCCATCACATCATGAAAGGTGATGTTGATGTTCATTTCTCCTCTCTTAACTATATGAAAACGAGTGTATCAGTCCTGACCCGTCGGTCAATACATCCCATTTAGCCATACCCTAGGTTTAGCTGTATTTCTGCACACCCCATTTAGCCATACCCTAGGTTTAGCTGTATTTCTACACACCCCATTTAGACATACCCTAGGTTTAGCTGTATTTCAACACACCCCATTTAGCTATACCCTAGGTATAGCTGTGTTTCTACACACCCCATTTAGCCATACCCTAGGTTTAGCTGTATTTCTACACACCTCATTTAGTCATACCCTTGGTTTAGCTGTATTTCTACACACCCCATTTAGCCATACCCTAGGTTTAGCTGTATTTTTACACCCCCCATTTAGCCATACCCTAGGATTAGCTGTATTTCAACACACCCCATTTAGTCATACCCTTGGTTTAGCTGTATTTCTACACACCCCATTTAGCCATACCCTAGGTTTAGCTGTATTTCTACACCCCCCATTTAGCCATACCCTAGGTTTAGCTGTGTTTCTACACACCCCATTCAGCCATACCCTAGGTTTAGCTGTATTTCTACACACCTCATTTAGTCATGCCCTAGGTTTAGCTGTGTTTCTACACACCCCATTTAGCCAAACCCTAGGTTTAGCTGTATTTGCTACACACCTCATTTAGTCATACCCTTGGTTTAGCTTGTATTTCTACACACATTTAGTAACCTAGGTTTAGCTGTGTTTCTACACACCCCATTCAGCCATACCCTAGGTTTAGCTGTATTTCTACACACCTCATTTAGTCATGCCCTAGGTTTAGCTGTGTTTCTACACACCCCATTTAGCCAAACCCTAGGTTTAGCTGTATTTCTACACACCTCATTTAGTCATACCCTTGGTTTAGCTGTATTTCTACACACCCCATTTAGCCATACCCTAGGTTTAGCTGTATTTCAACACACCCCATTTAGCCATACCCTAGGTTTAGCTGTATTTCTACACACCCCATTCAGCCATACCCTAGGTTTAGCTGTATTTCTATACACCCCATTTAGCCATACCCTAGGTTTAGCTGTATTTCTACACACCCCATTTAGCCATACCCAAGGTTTAGTTTTATTTCTACAGACCCCATTTAGCCATACCCTAGGTATAGCTGTATTTCAACACACCCCATTTAGCCATACCCTAGGTTTAGCTGTATTTCTACACCCCCAAACTACTTCCTGCGGCTATGGGACAGAGGAGGAGGGGAGGGGAGATGGAGAGTGAGAGAGAAGAGGAGTAGAGAGAGGGAGATGTCAAAAGAGATAGGGCTGACAGACTAACACGCAGTCAGCTGAATATCTTTTCATTACTGACTTCTTACCAGTTATGTCACCACAACCAGTAACCTTGTCCACTCTTCCACTCCTGGTACGGCTCAGCTTGACCTCTGACCTATGAAATGAATGATTTCTAAAACAGACAAAAGGAAAGGTATTAAATTATATATAAACTCATCTGCAAAGAGAGGTTCAGCTTTCCACGGAAGGGGAATGTGTGTACACATGGGTGTTGTTGCACCATACAAACTATAAGCCTTCACATCATGAAAGGTCATGTTGATGTTCATTTCTCCTCTCTTTTGCCCCTCCCCCTCTCTCACTCTCTCTCTCTCACTCTCTCTCTCTCAGTTCAATTCAAAGGGGTTTCATTGACACGGGAAACATATGTTAACATTGACAAAGCAAGTAAAATAAACAATCACAAACAGTAAACTTTAAACACACAAAAGTTTCAAAAGAGAAAGACATTTGAAATGTTAATAATTTAACTATATAAAAAAACATAAAATAAAAATGAGTGTATCAGTCCTTACCTGTAAAGGCCATCGGTCAGTACACTGTAAATGAAATATAAACTAGCTGGCTCCACTAGGCCCCTCTCAGCCAATTGCCTCCACTAGGGTCCTCTCAGCCAGCCGGCTCAACTAGGGCCCTCTCAGCCAGGTGGCTCCACTAGGGCCCTCTCAGCCAACTGGCTCCAATAGGGCCCTCTCAGCATGCCGGCTCCACTAGGGCCCTCTCAGTCAACTGGCACCACTAGGGCTCTCTCAGCATGCCAGCTCCACTAGCGCCCTCTCA
>NW_025540536.1:0-5082 GCF_020615455.1 Coregonus clupeaformis | reverse complement strand
CCGATGGTATGGGGTGGGAGCGGGGATCCGCGGGTCGCCTGGGCCCCAGATACCGGTCCGGGAAACTCTAAGGAAGTGCCTTTCTGGCCCGATGCCTTCAGTGCTTGTGAGATATAGGCCTGAACAGACGGCACTGAGAAGCTCCTTCTCTGAGAAGGAGACGGGGGGGAGTTGGTAGCCACATACAGGCACTGGAAGGGAGACATCCCGGTGGCGGATGTGGGGAGTGTATTGTGGGCATACTCGGCCCAGGGCAACTGAGAGACCCAGGAGGTGGGGTTGGAAGAGACCAGACAGGCGCCGTGGATTCCATCTTCTGGTTGGCTCTCTCCGCCTGACCACCATTAGTTGGTTAAAACCAGATGTGAGACTACTGTTGCTCAATGCCAAACGAAGACACTTCCAGACAGCAGAGGTAAAGCTGGGGGCCACGGTCGGGCCTTGATATCACTGGGCAAACCGTGGACCTGAGCCTCCCCTAACCAGATCTGGACGTCTCAGTGAAGAAACACTGCAGTTGGCACAAAGTGGCGCGGAACACCTGAATCTGTCCACGATAGTCAGAGCATTCGTGTTCCCCTCAGGCGGGCAGCAGTGGCGAAGTCCAGGGCCAGATGCACCATATGCCGAAATGGAGTGTGAAGTAGTCCAGAGCTGGGCGATTGGCACTCTTATTCTGCGACTGACGAGCAGCAACCACCCATATCCTCGGCCATGGCGAGCCACCAAATGCGTCTGCGAAGAAGCATGCCAAATTATCCGAGCCACGCGCAGGCGGCCAAGCCATCTTTGCTGGCGTGGGACCATTGAGGACAGCAGGAGCGGGAACCCGACTCAGGCACAAACAACCGGCCGGGTGGACCGTTACCGGGGACCGGGCTGGATCGAGGAGCATACACCTCCTCCTCAATCTTCTGTGTGCTCCCCGCGGCCAGCAGTTCCACGGGAAGAATTGTCTCGATCTTGGACCCACTCTCCTCCGTCTTGGAGAACATCCGGGACAAGGCGTCCGCCTTGCCGTTCTTAGATCCAGGTCGGGCGTCAGGAAAACCAGATCGTCCGAGAAAAGCAGGCGCCCACCTGGCCCCTGGCCCGGGGAGTTGGAGTTTTTGATTGCACTAAGCAAATTCTGTGGTCATCCAACAATAAGCGATTGCTCCGCCCCTCCAGCCAGTGGCGCCCTCCTCCCAGCCCATTTACGCGATGATTTACCCACGTATAATTCTCTCCATGGCGAAGGCGAGTAGTAACAATGTTTCGGCATCGCTGCGACCAACTCCCCACATCAGGCGGCGTCCACCTCAGCAGCGGGCAGCCGGCGTGGTTGAGAGAAGATGGTGCGTTGGTAATCCCTCTTTAAATCCAGCATTCGTCCGCCTCCAGTTCACTTGAGGTCCTGATACTGGAAGTCAAGGCAGTTTGCTTGATCGCGGCCACCACGGCTGTAATCCCGATATCTGCAGTAGAAATTCGCAACCAAAAATCTTGGCTGCAATCTTCGTGCCGGGCTAGGCCCTGTTGCCCTTCTCCTGGTCACATCCTAATCCCTCTCCCTGGAGATGATGTGTAGATTCGTGTGGCGTGAGGCTTCGCACTTCTCGGCCTTCACGAACAGGCGATTCTCCAACTTAATCAGCTGCAGAACCTGCGGACATGGGCCGTGGTGGAAAGGTTCCTTCGAGAAGATCAGAATGTCATCGAGTAAAGCAAACACAAAAGATCCCTTATCTCAGGACGTCGTTCACCTTACTCTGAGGCCGCTGGAGCATTGGTCAGTCCAAGCGGCATCACCTGATACCGAAGTGACCATCGGTGTGTAAACCCCGTCAACCACTCGTCCCCTCTCTGATCCGGATATGTGATGCGCCGTGCGTGGGTCTAGCTTGGTGAATACCGTTAGCACCCTGTAATTCGAAGGCAGAACTCATCAAGGGCAGGGGATACTTGTTCTTGACACGTGATGTTATTCAACCCCATAATCAATACCCAGTGAAAACCATCATCACCCACACAAGAAAGAATCCTGCCCCCAGGGGTGATGACAGAGGCAAGCGCGATTAGCCACATGAACTCCTTTGATACTTAGGTCTCCAACGCCTCCACGTTCAGGTCGGGTGCTGTGTCTTTGGGTGGGCAGCTCCGGGGAACAGGATGATGGCACAATCATGTAGTCGGTGGGAAGGGAAGTGACAGAGCCTTCTGCTTACTGGGCTTCCCAAATGGCTGATATGTCTCGGAACCAGGGACAAATCTGGGGAGTTTAGCCTCAGCTCACCTGACTGGAACCGAATGAGGGCAGGCAGTCTTGAGACAGTTAGCATGACAATCAAGGCTCCAGCTCGTTGCCTTGCCCGTCACCCAGTAAAGGCGTGGGATTGTGTTTCCTTCAGCCAGGGTTATCCAAGGACCAGAGGAACATGGGAAGATGGCAGAATAGAAGAAGAAAATCATCTCAGAATATTCCCACAACATGTCTTAACAGTTTCAGTCCTCATCGTATCGTGCCAGACTACTGCCGTTCAGAGTGGTGCTTCAATGGCTTCCGGCAATTTGCTCCTTGGGAAAGCTTGACTGTTCCACCAACTTTCGGCATCAAAAGCTCCCCGGCACCTGAATACCGATGGCGTTAATCAGCTAAGCTTTGATTCCTGTTCACAAGGGTAGCCGGAAGCGAGTCTGACAGAGGTACCCAGAGGATTTGAAACTGGCTAAGCTAAAAGTCATCCCAACTTTGGCGAGCCGGGCAGTTACATTGCCGCCGGGAACAAGTGGAGCTGTAATGTCCCCAGCGACCACAGTAGAGGCAGCAGTTGGTCTCGTCTATGTTGGCGCTCCTCCTTAGTTAACCCGTCCTACTTGCATGGGTTTCAGAATGGGAGAGTCCTCTCCATAATCCTTTGTGGTGGAGAATGATCGGCGTGTTCTGTCCCGACCCACTGGGAACTGAGAAGCTGATCGATTGGAGCGGACTTGTTGCTTCTCCCTCCTTGGCTCTCGGTTTCGATTATCCACCCGAATAGACAAGGCTACCATTTGTCCAGGTCACTAGGCTCTGGATAGGAGTTCAACTCATCCTTGAGCTGCTCCACAACCCTGTAAAGGCCGCTTGCAGGAACTCCTCGTTCCCCCTCTACTGGCCAACGTCTTAACCTCATCCAAACATTGCGCTGCAGTTCCTTGGTGGAAAGTGAAACAGCTCTTTTCGTCCTCTAGGACGGAATGGTTGAAGAGCTTCCTCATCTCGGCCCGTAACCCCTGGTATGAAGCCATGCAGGATCCTGTGGGTTCCTGGCGGCTGAAGCCCCCACTCCAGCCCTTCAAACCACGCAGCAACTCAATCACAAAGACTTCTAGCCTTGTCTGTGGCATGTAGGGCTGTGGGTTAATTTACTAATCCACACTGCATAGGAATATCTTCCCCTCTCATATTTTCTCGAACCTTAGGCTCTGGAGCTTCCAGAAGCCCGGCAGGCGAATGGTTGGAAGCAGTAGTGGATCCTCCACCGACACTTTAACGTTGGTTTCTGACCTCCGTCAACCGGTAGAAAGGTTCCAACTGTACTTCGCGATCTCCCTGTGGTACCGTGCCCATGAAGTGGCCAACATCTTCTCGTGCTGGGTAATGGCCATGGCGGAGCACAGTCCAGTCGCTGGGTTCATTACTGGCCGGATCGTTCTATGGTTTACTAAGCCAGAACCCAGAAACCCAGACTCAGGACAAAGGTACTTTGAGACTGGTGTGTGTTTATTCAATGAGTCGTTAGTTGCATAATCCAGGAAACAGAGCAGGTGGCGTGGATGGGTTGTTGAGGAGTGCAGTGGTAGGGTCCAGAAATGGCGCGGCAGCCGCCGCCCATCAGAGCAGGGGTTGGAGTGAAGGTTCGGGTGTGAGACTGCAGACAAGTAAACGGAGGTAAATACACAGCAAGTCAACTTGTGCAAAACAACAAAACTAACACTTTTCGTAGCTCAGAAGGCTGATACGCTGACAAACATACTGTTCAAAGCTGCGATCGGCAGGAACTGGATGTTAGGCCCAGGAAATAGAAGGGTGATGATCAGGACCAGGTATTGCAGGTTGCTGATGGGATGCAGGTGCGGAAATCAGAAGCGCTCCCGGAGCGTTCCCAACCTCGAAACTGAGATCACGAGCACCAACACTAGTCACCAGACAGGATTGACTCAGACTGCAGATCGTTTACACCTTTCCTGTTCCAGCATTACAATGCCCCAGTGCAGAGCAGAGGTTCATACAGAAATGGTTTGTCAAGATCGGTGTGGAAGAACTTGGCTGGCCTGCAGACCTACCTCAACTCCGCCAGACACCTTTGGGATGAGGTGGAGCCCGACTACTGACAGGCCTAATAAGCCCAACATCACCTCACTAATGCTCTTGTGGCTGAATGAAGCAAGTCCCCGCAGCAATGTTCCAACATCTGAGTGGGAAGCTTCCCGGAACAGTGGAGGCTGTTATATCAGCAAAGGGGCACCAACTCCCTATGAATGCCCATGATTTTTGAATGAGATGTTCGATGAGCAGATGTCCAAATACTTTTGGTCATGTACTGTAAATGGCTTCATTGACAAAATCTCAAACTATCCCTTTAATGTGGAGAAATGAAACAGTCATTGGAGCTAATTACCAGGTTTTTTCTGTATCTAAAATTTTTTAGGCGTTCAAGTCTAAGTGGTAATACTATTTTTACTTTTTTGTTTTTGTATTTTACCCCTTTGTCGATCTTGTCTCATCGCTCTTCCCACGGGCGGCGAATCATGCGATGTGTCCTCCGAAACACAACCCTCCAGGAGGGGTAAATTACAAAAACTGGGCATTCAACACATCCCATTATTTGTTATAATGTTTGAGTAGAGGAACACGCATTGTGCTGGCAAAGCCATAAATACCTTGCTTTAAAACTTTGCAAGATTCTCTCAAATTCACTTCCAGGCTTTGTGTAGACATGTGGAAATTACTTCAAATGTAGACTTTTCAAAATAATGCAAAACTACCAAATCTCTATTAATTTTAAAATGTTATACTTCTACTTCCCATTACCATTCACTATAATCATCTTGTTGTTT
>NW_025540535.1:0-5104 GCF_020615455.1 Coregonus clupeaformis | reverse complement strand
TAAATAGATCAGAAAAGGGCATGTAACTACCCCAACTACAGATGGTGCTCAAGCCAACTAAGGAATTCCCAATGAATTTAAAGCTAGGAGTGAGAATAAATCAGGATTTGAATCAATATTTCTTTGATACCTTAATAAAAAATGTGAATAACAATTAAATACTTACAATCAACAGAGGTTCATAAATTATACTGACTTAGTGTAACAGTGTTGCTTCCGTCCCAACCTCCCGAGTGGCGCAGTGGTCTAAGGCACTGCATCGCAGTGCTAGCTGTGCCACTAGAGATCCTGGTTCGAATCCAGGCTCTGTCGTAGCCGGCGCGTGAATGGGAACCCATGGGGCGCTCCGTCGTCCGTTAGGGGAGGGAATGCCGGCAGGGATGCTCAGTTGTAGAGCAGTTTGCAATGCCAGGGTTGAGGGTTCGATTCCCCGGGGGCCATATAGAAAAAGAATATGTATGCATTCACTAACTGTAAGTCGCTCTGATCGTCTCTAATGACTATCTCAAATCTAAAAATCTCTGCTCCTACCTGGGCTTGAACCAGGGACACTCTGCACACCTCCACAGCAGTCACCCTCAAACCGTTCCCGTCGCTCCACAAAAGCCAGCGCCCTTGCAGACAGCAAACACTCACTAAATATTTCCGTGTCTCACCTTCCGCTAGTGCACACCCTCTCCATTTCACACGTTCCTCAGCATTTCATCACTGAAATCTACATACACTAGCCAAATACATTTAAACTCAATTTCACAATTCCTGTCATTTAATCCTTAGTAAATATTCCTGTCTTAGTCATTAATTCACCACTTTATTTTAAGAAATATGAAATTGTCAAATAAAGTATGAGAATGATTTATTTCTTTATTTATTTCCTAACATTCCGATGGGGTCAGAAGTTTACATACACTCAATTATATTTGGTGGCATTGCCTTTAAATTGTTTAATTTGGGTTAAACATTTCGGGTAGCCTTCAACAAGCTTCCCACAATAAATTGGTTGAATTTTGGCCCATTCCTCCTGACAGAGCTGGTTAACGGTCGGTTTGTAGCCTCCTTGCTCGCACCCACTTTATCAGTTCTGCCCACAAATGTTCTATAGGATTGGGTCAGCTTTGTGATGTCCACTCCAATACCTTACTTTGTTGTCCTTAAACCATTTTGCCACAAATGTGGAAGTATGCTTTGGGTCATTGTCCATTTGGAAGACCCATTTGCGACCAACTTTAACTTCTGACTGCTGTGTTGAGATGTTGCTTCAATATATCCACATATTTTCCTTCCTCATGATGCAATCTATTTTGTCAAGTGCACCAACCCTCCTGCAGCAAAAGCACCCCCCCCAGCATGATGGATTTGCCACCCCGTTCTTCATGGTTGGGATGGTGTTCTTACCCCTTACAAACCCCCTTTTTCCTCCAAACATAACGATGGTTATTATGGCCAAACAGTTCTTTTTTTAGTTTCATCAGACCAGAGTACATTTCTCCAAAAGTCACGATCTTTGTCCCCATGTGCGTTGCAAACCGTAGTCTGCTTTTATGGCGGTTTTGGAGCAGTGGCTTCTTCCTTCCTGCTGACGGCCTTTCAGGTTATGTCGATATAGGACTCATTTTCCTGTGATATAATACTTTTTCGCAGCTGTTTCCTCCAGCATCTTCTCAAGGTCTTTTGCTTGTTGTTCTGGGATTGATTTGCACTTTTCGCACCAAAAGTATGTTCATCTCTAGGAACCGAGCCGTCTCGCTTCCTGAGTGGGTATGCGCTCGTGATCCCATGGTGTTTATACTTCTACTTCTGTTTAACATTTCGTTTGAAATTGCTCCCAATATAACCACTTGTGGGGGTCTACAATTTTTTTTCGGAGGTCTTGGCTGATTTCTTTTGATTGTCCCATATTCAAGCAAAAGGCACTGATTTTGAATAGGCCTTAAATACATCCACAGGTACACCTCCAATTGACTCAAATTATGTCAAATACCTATCAAACTTCTAAAGCCATACATAATTTTTCTGGAGATTTTCCAATTGTTTAAAAGGCACAGTCAACTTAGTATATTAACTTCTACCCACTGGATTGTATACAGTGAATTATAAGTCAAATAATCTGTCTTAAACAATTGTTGAAAAATTACTTGTGTCATCAAAAGTAGATGTCCTAACCCGACTTACCAAACTATAGTTTGTTAACAAGACATTTGTGGAGTGGTTGAAAAACTTTTAATGACTCCAACCTAAGTGTATGTAAACTTCCGACTTCAGCTGTACATATACACACGGACACACACACACACACACACACACACACACACACACACACACACACACACACACACACACACACACACACACATAAAGTTGTCTCAAATCTCCCTGTTCCCTATATAGTCACTACTTCCTGACCAGACTCTTGTGATGTTTGAGATACCAACACATACAGGTAAGAGTACACCAACAAACTCACACATTAGTAAATATACACTTGTATAACATAACATTCTCTTCATACCTCAGAGTTTTAATGACTCTTAAGTGTCTGTAAACTTCCGACTTCTCTTTTCATCTACCTGTCTTCCTCTATTCTCTCTAATCCACTCTGTCCTGCCTTTTCAGTACTAAACCAATCTTGTCCGCCTCTCTCCTTAGGCATAGTCCTGGAACAGAGCCAGGGTTAACAGTTCAGACTAAACCTGGTTAATCACAGCAGCATGACGGGGTGTTTGACTGGGTGGTACAGAGGAGGAGGCTTGTGTACAGTTGGGGAAAAAAAGTATTTAGTCATCCTGGTGGTGCAAGTTCTCCCACTTAAAAAAGATGAGAGAGGCCTGTAATTTTCATCACTAGTACGCGTCAACTTCATGACACAAAATGAGGAAAAAAATCCTAAAATCACTTGTAGGATTTTTTCATATTTATTAGCAAATTATGGTGGAAAATAGTATTTGGTCAAAAACTAAAGATTCTCAATACTTTGTTATATACCCTTTGTTTCAATTTACAGTCAAAAAGTTTTCTGTAAGTCTTCACAAGGTTTTCACACACTGTTGCTGTTATTTTGGCCCATTCCACCATGCAGTTCTCCTCTAGAGCAGTGATGTTTTGGGGCTGATTTTCTATGGGGTTAATCTAACTATCCACTCCACTTAAATCTTTTCCACTCCTTCGTTCCCGGCGGTGTGTTTGGGATCATTGTCATGCTAAAACCCACCACGTTTCATCTTCAATGCCCTTGCTGAGTGGAAGGGAGGTTTTCCTCAAAAAATCTCACGATACATGCCCCATTCATTTTTTTCCTTTAGACGATCAGTCTCCTGTCCCTTTGCAGAAAAACAGCCCCCAAAGCATGATGTTTCCACCCCCCATGCTTCACAAGTAGGTATTGTGTTCTTTGGATGCAACTCAGCATTCTTTGTCCTCCCAACCACGACGTTTTTTTTTACCAAAAAGTTATATTATTTTGGTTTCATCTACCATATACATTCTCCCAATCCTCTTCTAATCATCCAAAATCTCTGCTAAACTTCAGACCGGGCCTGACATGTACTGGCTTAAGCAGGGGACACGTCTGGCACTGCGGAGGATTTGAGTCCCCTGGCGGCGTAGTGTGTTACTTTGGCTTTGTTATTTGGTCCCAGCTCTCTGCAGGTCATTCACTAGGTCCCCGTGTGGTTCTGGGATTTTTGCTCACCGTTCTTGTGATCATTTTACCCCACGGGGTGAGATCTTGCATGGACCCCATCGGATTATCAGTGGTCTTGTATGTCTTCCATTTCCTAATAATTGCTCCCTCAGTTGATTTCTTCAAACCAAGCTGCTTACCTATTGCAGATTCAGTCTTCCCAGCCTGGTGCAGGTCTACAATTTTTGTTTCTGGTGTCCTTTGACAGCTCTTTTGGTCTTAGCCATAGTGGAGTTTGGAGTGTACTGTTTGAGGTTGTGACAGGTGTCTTTTATACTATAAAGTTCAAACAGGTGCATTAATAGTAACGAGTGGAGGACGACCCTCTTAAAGAATAAGTTACAGGTCTGTGAGAGCCAGAAATCTTGCTTGTTTGCAGTACCAAATCCTTATTTTCCACCATAATTTACAAATAAATTCATAAAAAATCCTACAATGTGATTTTCTGGATTTTTTAATCTCAATTTGTCTGTCATAGTTGACGTGTACCTATAAGAGAAAATTACCCCTCTCTCTCATCTTTTTAAGTGGGGAGAACTTGCACAATGGTGGTGGCTACTAAATACTTTTCCCCCCACTGTATGTTTGAGAAAAATTGATTATGACCTGCCATGTTTTAATATCGATTGATGGTTTGGAATCAATTGGGTCAGCGGAGCCAGGAAATGGCTCTGTTATTTTTTGCATGACAGGGCTTGGTCCCACCACTATTGTTTTCCAGACACGGAACTAGAGAGGGGGGGGAAGTCAGATACCGCCATTAAGGAAGTGGGCGGAGTGGTCAAGAGGTAAAAACTGGAGACAGTGGTGGAGGAACCAAGAGGGGGGGATCTAAGCTAAAATGTTTGTAAAATACTGTATAAACTGAGAGCTGAGAGGTGGAAAGTTAGATGCTCTGCAACCACCTCGGCTATATTGATTAGATAATAAAGTCTATCTTAATTCTACAAAAAATCTGAATACTTTTTTTACTAAATTTTTCTACAACATTATATTATTGTTCTCTGCAATATTCTACTTAATGGTCCTCTATAGCTCAATTGGTAGAGCATGGTTTGATCCCTGGCCACCCATTAAAATTATCCTCCCTCTATACGTCTGCTAAAATACCAAAATTAAAGTTTCGAAGGCTTTATAAAATCCCAAAAAGAATAAAACTCTCATCAGAGACCAAATCTGAGTAATCTATGATATTTAATACCAGTGTGACATTATTCGATTTGTCTATTTCTCTACCCTCTCTCTGGCATCCAAAACCAGAGCTATTACTTAAATCTTATTTAAAAACAATGGACCTACAATTATCAATTAAATATTTTTGTAGGTTAGAGTAATTAAACCTTGGATTAGAGGGTCTAAATACAAAGTGTAGCACAGACTAGATCAATTTGATGTTGAAATAATAGTCATTGTGGGTAGTTTAAA
>NW_025540534.1:0-5106 GCF_020615455.1 Coregonus clupeaformis | reverse complement strand
GATGGACAAACGGGGGTAAGGTTAACCAAATCCAACAAGGTGCAAAATGTCAAAACTAACGCTAGGCTCTAAGATCAGATATTTTGCAATCTGCTGTTTCATGGCCACCCATCCGCAGGGGATCGATGTTAGTCCAGAGCCTAAGAAGGGTATGACTGTGACCAGGTGTGATCAAGGATGGGATGCAGGTGGCGGAAATCATGAGCTTCCCCGGAGCGCCTCCCGAACCCGGAAACTGGAGATCACGAATAGAAAACTAGTCACCAGACAGACCCGACCAGACTGCCGGATCAAAGCAGTACCCTCCGATTTAACCCCACCGGGCGGACTCTGAGCCAGACAGGCGGTAGAAGCCGATGAGGCTGTGGCATCTAGGACCTGTCAGCCAAGGAATCCACAACCTCTCGTGACTACCTCCCAGTCCAATAGATACTGAAACCGGCCCCGCCTGGCCTGGAATCCATGATGCACGCACCGTGTAGGCAGGACCACCTCCGATCATCCGGGAGGAGGAGGAGGAGGAGGCGCAGGAGGCAATAGAGGACTGAGGAAGATAGGGCTTGAGGCAGGAGACATGAAAGGATGGACTGAGCGTCTCGTAGTTTGAGTCAAACTGCCACTGGATTGATCACCTCTCCACTACAAACGGACTGCAATGAACTTCTGCAAAATAAATCTCCTGACTCAGTCCGTAATGTGAAGATCCTGCAGGCCAACCAAACCCCATCTCCTAATGGGTATAGGTGGGAGTGGGATCCGGGCACACCCACTGGAGCTGATAATGTCCGAAATCTAAGGAGTGCCTTCCTGGGCCCCGATGCCAGGTCCGCAGGCACCCACGGTCTGGGCCTGTTTGAGAAGGCATTGAGAGCCCTCTCCTGAGAAGGGAACAGGGAGGTTGGTGGAAGGCACCCAGGCACTGGAAGGGAGACATCCAAGGCAGATGTAGGGAGAGTATTGGGGTATACTCAACCTATGCAACTGAGAGACCTAGGAGGTGGGGTTGGAAGAGACCAGACAGCGTAGCGTGATTCCATCTCTGCTGGCCTCTCCGCCTGACCATTGGATTGTGTGGCAACCAGATGTGAGACTGACTGTAGTCCAATGGCCAAACAGAAGGACTTCCAGACAGCAGAGGTAAACTGAGGCCACGGTCGGAAATCTATATCACTGGGCAAACCAGGACCCTGGAAACCTCCCTAACTATGGGATCTCTGACGTCTCCCGAGGCAGAGGGAAGCTTTCTACAATTGGGCACAAAGTGGGCGTAACTTGCTGAATCTGTCCACGATAGTCAGAACGACCGTGTCTCAGAAGGGCAACCCAGTGACGGAGTCCAGGGCCAGATGCGTATCATGGTCGGCCGGGAATAGGAAGGTGAAGTAGTCCAGAGCTGGGCCGATTGGTACTTTATTCTGCGATACACTGGCAAAGGTGGCAACAAAACCCCTTATTATCCTCGGCCATGGCAGGCCAAAAAAATCACTGGGTTGTACCACGTCCGAGCCACGCAGGGGTGACAAGCCATCTTGCTGGCGTGGGACCATTTGAGGACAGCAGGACGGTAACCGACTCAGGCACAAACAACCGACTGCGGACTGCTATCGTGGACCGGGCTGAGTCCAAGGGCCGGGCCAGCACCTCCTAATCTTCCACACAACTGCTCCTACGACGAGTTCCGGGGGAGAATTGTCTCGGTCTTGACCCACTCTCCTCCGTCTCCCTGGGAGAACATCCGGGACAAGGGCGCCCGCCTGCTGCTCTAAGATCCAGGTCGGAACGTCAGGGAAACTTGAATCATTCAAAACAACGCCCACCTGGCCTGGGGATTTAGGAGTTGAGACGTTTAGCCTATTGCACGAAGCAAGATTCTTGGGGCTAATCCAGATAATAAACGGTTGCTCCGCCCAACCAGTGTGGCGCTGTACTCCTCCAAGGCAAGTTTCACTACGAGAAGCCCTTGGTTACCTACATCAGAATTCCTCTCCGCAGGCGAAAGGCGAACAGGAGTAGAGGCAAGGGATGGAGTTTACTGTCCGGTGGAGCATCGCTGCGACAGGATGGCGCCTAACTCCTACATCAGATGCCACCACTTCAACGTATTTAACCGATTGGGCCGGTCCGCCGAGAGAGAATCGCGCGCTGGGTGAATCGCCTCTTCAAATCCAGAAACGCCGATGCCTCCGGATTCCACTTGGGCCAATCTGATACCAAGCCGAAGGCAGTTAACTGAGCGCTACACGCCTGTAATCCCGGATGAATTTCAAGTGTAGAAATTCAGAAACCCTGAAATCTCTGAGCTGCAATCTCGTACCGGCTGGGCCATCTCCAGAACTGCCTAATCTTCCTCCTGGTCCATCCTAATCTCTCCCCTGAGATGATGTACCCGAGAAAGGATGCTGTCGCGGCGTGAAACTCGCACTCTCGGCCTCTGACTTAACAGGCGATTCTCCAACAATCGCTGCAGAACTGCCGATATGCTGGACGTGGTCGGAAGGTTCCTTCGAGAAGATCAGAATGTCATCCAGGTAAATAAACACAAAGAGACTGATCGGTATCTCCCAGGACGCTGCCTTTACCATACTCTGGAATACTCATGAGCATTGGTTTGTCCAACGCATCACCTGGATACTCATGACCCATCGTGTATTGAAACTCCACAACTACCTGGTCCCCTCTCTGATCCGGACTATGGATAATGATTGCGAGGGTCTAGTCTGCAGGAATAATTCTCGTAGCACCTGTAAGGAGCCTAAGGCAGAACTCATCAAGGCAGGGATACTTGTTCTGACCGTGTATGCCATTCAACCCCGGGAGCACCGGGAATACACGGCTCGAAGAGAGCCATCCTTCACCTACAAAGAAGAATCCCACTCTAGGGTGATAACGAGGGACGAACGAGACTACAGCCAGGACTCCTTTGATGTAGGTCTCCAAAGCCTCACGTTCAGGCCGGGAGATACTGTATAACCTCCTTGGGGTAGACAGCCTCCAGGGAACAGGTTGATGGTACAACCATATGGCCGGTGGGGGAGGAGGACAGAGCTCTCTCTGTTTACTGAAAACTTCCCAAATCGTGATATGTCTCGGGAACCAGGACAAATCTGGGGGTTTAGCCCTCAATCACCTGACTGGGAACCGAATGGGGCAGGCAGTCTTGAGACAGTTAGGCATGACAACTGGTTATCTAACTCCACCTTGCCCGCCACCAATCGATCGTGTATTGTGTTCCTTCAGCTAGGGGTAAGATTCCGCACCAGAGGAACATGGGAAGACGGGTAGAATGAAGAATGAAATCATCTCAGAATGATTCTCGCATAACCGTGATCTTAACCGTTCCGTCTCTATCGTGATCAGTGGCCAGACTACTGCTGCCTAGAGTGGTCGCCTAATGGCTCTCCGCAATTGCTCCTTGGAAAGCCCCAAGCTGTTCCACCAACTCGGCATCAAGAAAGCTTCCATCGGCACCTGGAATCGATAGGTGCTGCGAATCGCTAAGCCTGATTCCTGTTCATAAGGGGTAGCTGAAACGGGGTCTGACAGAGGTACTGAGAGGTTGAAACTGGCTCGCTAAAAGTCCTCCCAACTTTAGCGAGCCGGGCAGTCGGATGACCAATGGGAACAAGTGGAGATGTGATGTCCCAGCTACTGGCAGAGGCAGCAGTTGGTCTTACGCCTATGTTGACGCTCCTCCTGGGTTAACTGTCACCACCAGCATGAAGTTCAGAATCGGGAGAGAGGACTTCCCACTAATCCTTTGTGGTGAGAATGATCGGTTTGTTCTGGCTCACCACCCGACCCGACTGGGAACTGAGAAGCTTGGATCGATTGGGGATTTGACCTCTACTTCTCCCTCCGCTCCTCGGACTCGATTATCCACCCGACAGACAAGGCTACTAAGCTGTCCAGGTCACTAGGTCTGGATAGAGAGATCAACTCATCCTGAGGCTGCTCCGACAGACCCTGGTAAAAGGCCGCCACAGAGACTCCTGCTCCACCCACTCTCCACAGCCAACGCCTTGAACTCCGATCACGAAGTCGGCCATACGCTACAGTTCCTTGGTGAAGCGAAACAGGCGCTTAGGGGGCCGTTCTCCCTGACGGAATGGTCAAGAGCCCTCTATCTCGGCCGTGAACCCCTGGTATGAACATGCAGGGTTGTGTCGCTCCCAAACGGCTGAAGCCCACCTGCGCCACTCACGCAGCAACGCAATCAAGAAGGCCATCCTCACTGTCTGTGGCATAAGAGTAGGGGCCAGACTCAATACTCAATCCACACTGCATAAGGAAGGAACGTGACCTTCCCAGCTCCTCATATCTATCCGGCCGGAACCTTGGGCTCACGGAAGGACAACAGCCCAGAAGGCAGGCGGATGGTGAAACTGCAGTGGATCCTCCACCGGAAACTTGCGCTGGTTCTGACCTCCGCCAGACTGGGGTAGAAAGGTTCCGAACTGATAACGCGATCTCCTGTAGTACTGCACAGATGGCCTGAAGCCATCTTCTCCTGATGGGTAATGGTATGGCGAAATAGAGTCCAGGTCCGCTGGGTTCATTACTGGCTTGATCGCTCTGTCACGAGCTGCTAAGCCAGAACCTGTGGGGCTAAGACTAGATACAAGGTAAGTTGAACGAAGGTGAGTGTTTATTATAAATTCAAGAGTGATGCTGAATAATCCAGGGACAGACGCTGGGCGGCGTTGGATTAGCTGTTGGGGGTGCAGGGTTGATCCCCATCCTGTCGGCAAGTCACCGACCACCAGGCAGAGGTTGGATGAAGGTTCCGGACGGGTGACTGCAGATGGAACAAAACGTGTAAGTGAAGCAACCAACCAACAAGGCCAAAATAACAAAACTAACGCTTAGGCTCTAAGACTGATACCTGGGTAAACCCACTGTTCATAATTAACGCATCCGGCAGGGATCGGGATGTTAGCCAGAGCCCAAGTATGGTGATGATCAGGACCAGGTGCAGATTGCTGATGGATGCAGGTGCGGAAAATCAAGAGAGCTCCCGAGCCGCCTCAACCCTCGGAAAACTGGAGATCACGAAACAGAAAACGATTAACTCAGACAGGACCGACGCAGACTGCCGGATCACAGCAG
>NW_025540533.1:0-5113 GCF_020615455.1 Coregonus clupeaformis | reverse complement strand
GACATCACTTATGACAAAGCAAGAGAATTAGCTAAATTCAGCCTTTTTAATCAGTTTAATATGCTCCAATTGTATTATTAAATTCAGCCTACTCTATTAAATAGTTAATGTTTGTGTGCTAAATATCATGTCATGTTATACCAGATACCAGTGCTAAATAATTCATGTGCTTTTTGGGATTGGTTTAACCCTTAACAGTGAAAACTTATTAGAAAGCCAGGTTTTTCTCCGTTTTCTTTGCCCTTTTTAGAACCCTTACAAATTCAATCTAGGTAGTGGTATGTATCCATGTGTACAGTTGTGGTCAAAAGTTTTGAGAATACACAAATAATAACTGCATGTCTGCTGTCTCGGATTTTATGATGGCAATTTGCATATACTTCAGAATGTTATGAAGAGTGATCAGATTAATTGCAATTAATTGCAGTCCCTCTTTGCCATGAAAAAACCATGTCCACTGCATTTCAGCCCTGCCACAAAGGACCAGCTGACATCATGTCAGTGATTCTCTCGTTAACACTGGTGAGAGTGTTGTAGAGGACAAAACTGGAGATCACTCTGTCATGCTGATTGAGTTAGAATAACAGACTGAAGCTTTAAAAAGGAGGTTGGTGCCCGAAATCATTGTTCTTCCTCTGTTAGCCATGGTTGCCTGCAGGAAGCGCGTGCCGTCATCATTGCTTTGCACAAAAAAGAGCTTCTGAGCAAGGACATTGCTGCTAGTAGTTTGCACCTAAATCAACCATTTATCGATCATCAAACTTCCAAGGAGAGAGATTCAATTGTTGTGAAAAACTTTGGAGATGATTGTGGACTACAGGAAAAAAAAGACTGCGCACGCCCCCATTCTCATCGACAGGGCTGTAGTGGAACTTGAAAGCTGCAAGTTCCTCGGTGTCCACATCACCAACTAACTATCATGGTCCAAACACACCAAGACAGTCATGAAGAGGCGGCAAATGTTACCCTCGGCTGAAAATATTTGGCATGGGTCCTCAGATCCTCAAAAAAGTTATACAGCTGCACCATCAGGAGCATCTGACTGGTTGCATCCCCGCCTGGTATGGCAACTGCTCGACCTCCACGCAAGGCACTACAGGCAGTGAGTGCTTACGGCCCAATGCATCACTGAGGTCAAGCTTCACTGCCATCCAGACCTCTATACCAGGTGGTGTCAGAGGAAGACCCTAGGAAATGGTCAAGGCATAAGCCACCCTAGTCATAAACTGTTCTCTCTGCTACTTGCCGTGGTACCGGGCGCCAAGTCCCTAGGTCAAAAAGGCATGTGGCAAATAAAATGTGATTTGATTTGATTCAATTGTTGTGAAGAAAGGCTTCAGGGCGCCCAAGAAAGTCCAGCAAAAGCGCCTGACCGTCTCCTAAAGTTGATTCAGCTGCGGGATTGGGGCACCACCAGTGCAGAGCTTGCTCAGGAATGGCAGCAGGCAGGTGTAAGTGCATCTGCATGCACAGTGAGGCCCGAAGACTTTTGGAGGGTGGCCTGAGTGTCGAGAAGGGCAGCGAGGGAACACTTCTCTCTTGGAAAAACATCAGGGACAGACTGATATTCTGCAAAAGAGTACAGGGATTGACTGCTGAGGACTGGGGTCATTTCCGATTGTTTGGGGCATCCGGAAAAAAGCTTGTCCAGAAGAGACAAGGTGAGCGCATACCATCAGTCTGTGTCATGCCAACAGTAAAGCTTCCTGAGACCATTCATGTGTGGGAGTTGCTTCTCAGCCACGAAATTAGGCTCACTCACAATTTTGCCTAAGAACACAGCCATGAATAAAGAGATAGTACCAACACATCCTCCGAGGTAACTTCTCCCAACCATCCAACAACAGTTTGGTGATAACAATGCCTTTTCCAGCATGATGGAGCACCTTGCCATAAGGCAAAAGTGATAACTAAGTGGCTCTGGGAACAAAACATCAACATTTTGGGTCCATGGCCAGGAAACTCCCAGACCTTAATCCCATTAAACTTGTGGTCAATCCCGCGGGTGACAAACACCCCCACACAAATTCTGAAAACTCCAAGCATTGATTATGCACGAATGACTGCCATCAGTCAGGATGTGGCCCAGAAGTTAATTGACAGCATGCCAGGAGGCGGATTGCAGAGGTTATATTGACTCTTTGCATAAACTAAATGTAATTGTCAATAAAAGCCTTTGACACTTATGGAATGCTTGTAGTTATACTTCATATACAATATAACATCTCTGCAAAAATATCTAAAAACATGAAGCAACAAACTTTGAGCAAAAGACCAATACTTGTCATTCACCAAAGCGTTTGACGGCTGTGATCTAGGATGCCACCTCACCCCTTTATGGTATTCTGAATTTAAGATATATTTCCATTATGGTTGGGGCCATCTAAAAACAACTTATTCAAGAGCATCTTTCTCTGACATTGTCGGGGGCAAGATATTACATCCAGAGAGGTCCTAGGACAAGGCCCAAATTGAAGCCTGACCTAAATTTAAGATTGCTTTTAGGTGACAGCGCAAACCGTTGAAGCTAAAACAGAATTCAACCACAGGAACCGTTCCCTATGGTCCTCCCGATCTGTCAACCTACCCTTGACCATGTGAATTAACCCTTTTTGTGAAAACAGGAGTGTAATTCTTCCAACAGTTGACCTTGACCTCTCTCCCATAATACATTGCCTGTTGCCCCTAACTTCAACCTGATGCCAATGTGGGTTGTGATTGGCATATAAACTGTCTTCAATGACAACCCATCAGGCCACTACAAGGATTACCTGTGGTTATTTTAAGCTTCCTGGAGGCAACCGGAAGTGGTTAGAATTGACCCTAAACGTGGTTTTGATTTCACTCCCTGCAGTTATTGAAAAACACTGCATTCCACCCTTTGTATATCAGTCAGTTCTTAACGTAGAGACTTTGAAACTCAGGATTCTGTAAGCGTGTCCCGGAGGGGATATGTGTTTACTTTCAGCTTCCTGTAATAACAGGAAGTGCCTTCAATTGGGGTCATAGGGGCTGATTCTGAAGAGATTCAAAAATGTCACATCTTTCCATAATTTCATATATGTGATTAAGAAGCACCCTCATAACAGTACACATTAAATGGTTTTCTGTTGCCCTTTTGGAACCACAAATTCAATCTAGGTAGTGAGTAAGTGTCCATGTGTATTCTAATCCCACCTCACCCTTTATGGTATTCTGAATTGAATATATTTCCAGATTATGATTTAAGGGACCATCTAAGAGCAACTTATTCAGCATCTTTCTCTGACATTGTCGGGCCAAGATATTGACATCCGGTCTAGGACAAGCCCCAAAATAAAGCCTGACCTAAATTTAAGGTGCTTTTGGGTGACAGCGGCAGAACCGTTGAAGCTAAAACAGAATTCAACACGAACGTTCCTATGGTCCTCCCACGATCTGTGCAAGCCTACCCTTGACCATGTGGAATTAACCATTTACGAGTGAAAACAGAATTGTAATTCTTCTAACAGTTGACCTTACCTCTCTCCCATAGAATACATTGCCTGTTGCCCTAACTTCAACCTGATGCCAATGTGGATTGTGATTGGCATATCAAACTATGTTCAATACAACCCATCAGGCCACTACAAGGATTACCTGTGTTGATTTTAAGCTTCCTGGAGCAACCGGGGAAGTGGTTAATTACCCTAAATGTGGTTTTTGATTTCACTCCCTGCAGTTATTGAAAAACACTGCATTCAACCCTTTGTATATCCAGTCAGTTCTTAACGTAAAGACTTGGAAACTCAGGATTCTGTAATGCGTGTC
The DNA here is from genome assembly GCF_020615455.1 of Coregonus clupeaformis. Classification (NCBI taxonomy): domain Eukaryota; kingdom Metazoa; phylum Chordata; class Actinopteri; order Salmoniformes; family Salmonidae; genus Coregonus; species Coregonus clupeaformis. Next base: position 1,324 of record NW_025540533.1, on the reverse strand, counting down.
CCAAGGAGGATATATGTTTGCTTTCAGCTTCCTGTAATAACAGGAAGTGCCTTCAATTGGGGGTCATAGGGGCTGTTACGAAGGTTAAAAATGTCATCTTTCCCATATTCTGTGATTGACAACCCTCCTTGAACCGTACTTAAAATGGTTTTCTCTGTTTTTTTTGCCCTTTTGGGACCATACAGAATTCAATCGTAGTGTGTACGTGTCCATGTGTATTCTAAGATACCACCTCACCCCTTTATGGTATTCTGAATTGAATATATTTCCAGATTATGGTTGACCATCTAGAGCAACTTATTCAAGAAGCATCTTTCTCAAGCATTGTCGAGGCAAGATATTGACATCCAGGTTCCTAGGACAAGGCCCAAAATGAAGCCTGACCTAGAATTTAAGGTGCTTTTGGGTGACAGCGGCAGAAACCGTTGAAGCTAGAAACAGGAATTCAACCACGACGTTCCTATGGTCCTCCCGATCACACGCAAGCCTACCCTTGACCATGTGGAATTAACCCTTTACAGTGAAAACAGGTTGTAATTCTTCTAACAGTTGACCTTGACCTCTCTCCCCATGGAATACATTGCCTGTTGCCTAACTTCAACCTGATGCAATGTAGGTTGTGATTGGCATATCAAACTGTCTTCAATGACAACCCATCCAGGCCACATACAAAATACCTGTGATTTTAACTTGGAGCAACCGGAGTGGTTAAATTGACCTAAATGTGGTTTTGATTTCCTCATAAGTTAAACACTGCATTCAACCCTTTGTATATCAGTCAGTTCTGCGTAAAGACTTGAAACTCAGGATTCTTAAACGTGTCCCAAGGAGGATATATGTTTACTTTCAGCTCCCGCATAATAACAGGAAGTGCCTTCAATTGGGAGTCATAGGGGCTATTCTGAAAGGTTAAATTGTCACATCTTTCCATAATTTCATATATGTGATTAGGCAACCCTCATAACCGTACACATTAAAAAACCTGGTTTTTTCTCTGTTTTTTTTTTTCCCTTTTGGAACCCTTACAAATTCAATCTAGGTAGTGAGTACGTGTCCATGTGTATTCTATGATGCCACCTCACCCCTTTATGTATTCTGAATTAATATATTTCCAGATTTCGGTTGGGGGCCATCTAAAAGAACAACTTATTCAAAGAGCATCTTTCTCTGACATTGTCGGGGCAAGATATTGACATCCAGAGAGGTCCTAGGACCCGGCCCAAAATGAAGCCTGACCTAGAATTTAAAGTGCTTTTGGGTGACAATGGCAAGAACCGTTGAAGCTAGAAACAGGAATTCAACCACAGGCATCCTATGGTCTCCC
>NW_025540532.1:0-5114 GCF_020615455.1 Coregonus clupeaformis | reverse complement strand
TGTGGCGATCCGTATCTGAGAATTCGTCCTGTCTGGTACTAGTGTTCCTGCTCGTATTCTCCAGTTTCCCGGTTCTAGCGCTCTGGTTTTCCCACCTCATCCCATCACCAACACACCTGGTCCTGATCATCCTCCCCTTCTTAGGCTCTGCCCACATCCAGTTCACTCCCGGATGCTTAGCCATCAGACATTGTTTGTCAGCGTATCAGCCTGTGATTCTGCGTTAGTTTTGTTTTTTGCACCTTGTTGATTTTGTTCCCTCCTTTTTGTTCTGGCTCTACCCATCTCTCCCAACCTTCTCGCTCAACCTCTCCCACAGTGTCGGCGGCTGCCCAGCCAGTACCCCAGACCAACCACTGCACCCTCAACAACCCATCCACGCCACCCACTCTGTTCCCTGGATTATTCAGCTTCTCTCGACTCTATAAATAAACACTCACCTTTGTCTCCGTGCACCGTGTCCTGGTCTGCTTCTGGGTTTCTGGCTTAGTCTAGTGACCTCAAGTTCAATACGGACCTGACTCTGTTACTCCAATGCTATTACCCAGCGAGAAGGGTTGGGCTATCCTATCCGTCACTACAGGAGATCAGCGTTGTCAGTTCGAACCTTTCTACCCCGGTCTGAGCGGAGGTCCAAACCAACGCAGAGGTGTCGTGAATCCCTGTTTCACCCATCTAGCCTGCCGCTTCTGGGAGGCTGAATTCCATCCGTAGCCCAAGGTTCCGACGCCGGATAAGTATGAGGGGAGAGCTGGGGAGAAGATGCCGTTCCTTCACTTACTCTGCAGTATGGACTAGTGTTCGATCTACAGCCCTACTCTTATGCCACAGACAAGGCTAGGGGATAGCCTTTGTGATTGATTGCTGCGTGAGTCGGCGCTGGAGTGGGCTTCAACCGTTTGGGACACAGATCCCTGCTTCATACCGGAGTTTCCACCCGAGATGGTCTTCGCCCATTCCTCCGGTCTGTTTTCGCTTCCGCCCAATCTGCGTGCACGACCCGTGATCGGGTTCAAGACCGTTGGCATGTGGAGAGTGGGTGGAACGGAATCTCTGCAAGCTGCCTTTTACCAGGTCTGTCGCAGCTCAAGGATGAGTTGATCTCCTATCCGGAGCCTAGTGACCTGGACATTTGTAGCTTTGTCTGTCCGGGTGGATAATCGAGTCCGGAGGGGAGAAGCATGGGTTCCTCCTTCCCGATCGCTTCTCCCTTGCAAGATCCCATTTCTCAAACTGTACGGCTCAAGCTAAAGTTGGGAACTTTTAGCGACCCGTTTTTCATTCTCTCAGCTACCTCCTGTCAGCCCGTTTCCAGCTACCCACTTATGAACAGGAATCCCAAGCTTAATGTCTCAACGCTCCTATCGATTCAGGTGCCATGGAAGCTTTCTAAATGCCAAGTTGGTGGAACAACTGGGGCTTTCCAAGGAGCAATTGCGGACTTCCCCTCTGAGCGGCGTAGTCTATCGCGTATCCCGATGAGGACTGAACCCCGGTTAAAGATGCGGTTGTCCGGGAATCATTCTGAGATGATTTCATTCTTCATTCTGTTCTTCCATGTTCCTCTAATTTTAAATTACCCCCTGGCTGAAACCATCCACGTTCGATTGGGTGACCCAGCAGGATATCGAGTTGGAGCCTTGATTGTCATGCTAACTGTCTCAAGACTACCTGCACCCATTCAGTTCCCAGAATCAGGTGATTGAGCTAAACCCCCAATTTGTCCCTGGTTCCCACATATCATTGGGAAGTTTTTCATAAGCAAAGGCTCTTCCTCCCCTCCCCCCCAACCATATGATTGTGCCATCCAACCTGGTCCCTGGAGCTGTCTACCCCAAGGGAAGGATTCATACATATCTCCCACCTAGTGAGCGTTGAAACATCAGAGTCCCCAGCTGCAATGTTCTTTTCCCTCTCATCACCCTCAGAGGGCATATTCTTCTTTGTAAGTCAGAAGGATGAAGGCTCTCTTCGACCGTTAATATTATTACTTCGGGGGTTAATACATCACGTCAAAGTATCCCCTGCCCTTGATGTTCTGATTTACAGGATTGCTACTTTCCCAAGCTATCCAATTTCACACAAAGTCCCGGATCAGAGGGCGAGTGGTTGTGGGTTTCCAATCACCCGATGGTCATTTTAGTATCAGGTGATGCCGTTTGACTACCAATGCTCCACGATATTCCGAGTATGGTGAGCGGCGTCCTGAGGGATATGATCGTCTCTTTGTGTTTATTTACTGACTGATCTTCTCAAAATTCCACCACGTCCAGCATGTCCAACGGGTTCTCGATTTTAAATCGCCTGTTTGGCGAAAAATTGCGAGTTTCACCCCCCCCTCATCTCAGGGGAGGATTAGGATGAAAAAGACCAGGGAGAAGGTATGCGAGTTCTGGAGTCATGACCCACCATCATTCGCTCCAGTTTTTCCGGTTCTCAATTTCTACCCCATAGAATTCATCCGGGATTACTGTGTCTTCCTTAACTCCTTGTTGCATCAGACCTTCCAGAAGTGAATCCGACGGATCGGGTTTCTGTTTAGCGATTCCCACGCACCGATTCTCTCTCACCACCGCCTCATTCGTAATTGAAGTGGGCCGGTCATGATGTGGACCATCCTGTCTACGATGCTCCACGAGACAGTAAACTCCATCCCTACGCCTACTACTCTCGTCACTTTCGCCTGCGAATGGTACGAGCTTCTCGCGGTGAAACTTGCCCATGGAGAATTATGGCGCCACTGGTTGGAGGCGGAGCACGTTTATGGTCTGGCAACCACAAGAATCTTGCTTCCGTGCAATCGGCTCCCTCTACCCCCTAGGCCAGGTGGGCTTGTTTTTCGAGACGATTCAAGTTTGCCCTGACGATCCGACCTGGATCTCAAGAGCGGCAAGGCGGGCCTCACTTGTCCCAGATGTTCCTCTCCAAACGGGGGTGGGTCCAACTCCCCACTGTCGTGTTGATTGAGGAGGAAATGCTGTCACCCTTCGGACTCATCCGGTCCCTAACGTCCACCCAGTCGGTTGTTTTGTACACAAGTCGGTTAAATCCTCATGTCCTCAAATGGTCCCACGCCAGCAAGATGGCTTTGTCACCCTGGCGTAGCTCGGACTATGGCGTTTTTCTTTTTTGGTGGCCTCCTTGGGGTTTTGTTGCTGCCTGTCCAGTGTGTGCGCCAGAATAAAAGTACCAATCGGCCCAGCTCTACTACTTCCCCCCCATTCCTTTCCCCGCTACCATGAGTGGCATCACCGCCCTGGACTTCGATCACGGGGGTTCCCTTCTGAGGAACACGGTCGTTCTGACTATACGTGTGACAGATTCACCAGAGATTTCGCCCACACTTTGTGCCAATTGCCAAGCTTCCCTCTGCCTCGGAGGCGTCCGAGATCCTGGTTGGGAGGGGGGGTTTTCAGGATCCTTTTCAGTGATATCGTTTCCGATCGTGGCCCTCAAGTTTACCTCTGCTGTCTGAAGTCCTTCTGTTTGGCCATTCGCCCAACTCACGTCAGTCTCACATCTGATTTTCACCCCCCAATCCAATGAATGTTCAGGCGGAAGAGCCACCAGAAAGATGAATCAACGCTACGCTGTCTGTGTGTCTCTTCCAACCCCACCTCCTGGGTCTCTCAGTTGCCTTGGGTTGATATCCCCAATACTCTTCCCATCTGCCACTGGGATGTCTCCCTTCCAGTGCCTGTAGCCATGCTTCACCAACCTCCCCTGTTTCCTTCTCAGGAGAAGGAGCTCTCAGTGCCTTCTGTTCAGGCCCTTATCCGGCGTTGCCACGACCTGGCATCCAGGCCAGAAAGCACTCCTTAAGTTTCGACCCATATCTCAGCTCCAGGCTGAATCGTCCATTCCCACCTCCCACCTATACCCATGTTTCGATCTTCCGTTTGACTGATCTAGGAAGATTGTTTCAAGTTCATTGAGTCCGTTTGTGGTGGAGGAAGGTGATCATCCAGTGCAGTTCGACTCAAACTCAGGGCCCGCTCAAGTCCATCCCACCTTTCATGTCTCCTGCCTCAGCTCTGTCTTCCTCAGTCCTCTGTTGCCTCCTCCCCTCCTCCACGCCTCCCTCCTCCTCCTCCTCCCGAATGATCGGAGTTCACACGGTTGTCGCATCATATTCACGGGGCGGGGCCGTTTCCAATATCTCTGACCTATGCCCTAAGGGTTGGATTCCTCGGCGACAGGTCCTAGGCGCTTTAACCTCATCAGTACTTCTCCGCCTCCATCCTGGCGCTCCGGGAATCCCGCCCGGTGGCGTTCAGTCGGAGGAGTACTGTGGCGATCCCGGCTGTGTTGTCTGGTACTAGTGTTCCTGTTTTCCCATTTCCTTCAACGCTCCAGGCGCTCTGAACTTTCACGCTCCTGCATCCCATCACCCAATCTGCACGCCACCTGGTCCTATCATCCCATCCCTTCATAGGCTCTGGCCCAACATCCAGTTCCTGCCGGATGCGTTAGCCATGAACAGTATGTTTGTCAGCGTATCCCTTTGAGTTCTAGCGTTAGTTTTGTTGTTTTTGCACCTTGTTAATTTGCTGTGTACTCACCACTCCGTTTTTTTCTGTCTGCAGTCTCTCCCCAACCTTCACCCACCTCTGCCTGATGATACCGCTCCATTCCCCCTCACCTCCTCCCCCCACCCGCTCTGTTCCCTGGATTATTCAGCTTCACTCGACTCTATAAATAAACACTCACCTTTATCTCACGTGCCCGTGTCCAGTAGTCTAACTTCTGGGTTCTGGCTTAGTTATTACATTTTTACTCTTACTCAAGTAATTATTTGGATACTACTTTTTACTTTTACTTGAGTCATATTATTCTGAATAACATATTTACTTGATACAATTTTTGGCTACTCTACCCACACTCCAGCCAAAACCCCTCCTCAACCTCTACTCTAAATACATTCAACCGTACTGAATACAGCAAACGCATCGTTTCTGCACTTTGACTATTCTAATATCCTTTTTTATTTCCCCTCAGGCCAAGTAACGTCAATACTATTTTAGACATGATATTTGTCAACATACATGGTGAGAAATTAGATGTGCGCATATATAATAATAATATGCCATTTACACTTTTATCCAGCCTTACAG
>NW_025540531.1:0-5120 GCF_020615455.1 Coregonus clupeaformis | reverse complement strand
ATGATTAGTATAAGAACTGAATGTAGACGGTATACTAAGCTAGAGAAGGTTTAACAGGTTTATTTAAAAATGTTCACAAGTCTAGGTTTGGCCATTTAGGGGAAGAGTAAGTCCAGGTTATGGGAGGGTGGCCAGGATTCAGGTTGTGGTAGGAAATTCAGAATGTTCCGAGGTTCCGTGGGGAGCCCCCAAGAGAGTCTATGGTGGTGGCAGGGAGGCGGGAGGTGGCAGGAGTCAGGTTCCAATTCAGGTAATAGAGAAAAGTAAATAGAATAGGCTAAAACATAAAGAGTGGGAATAAATAGGTTGGAGTCTGCAGCGAGACTAACATGGTTTTCTGCTTGACTCAGGATCTGACGATGAGTGGCGGGTTTGACTGGTCTTAAAGGCTGAGGTGGATTATAGAAAATGAGCTGCAGCTGGAACCTGACTCAGACACCAGACTTCACTCCTGCAAACTGGCGATAGACAGAGGGAAGGGAGAGTAGAGAGACATTTTATAGCAGCAGGCTTCCAATAGCTTTCTACGGACGCCACTTGGCGGCCGAGCAGGGCTTATCGATGTAACCCCAGAAACTTTCGGACCAGAGTAGGACCCATAATGAAGCCCTTGGCACCTAGAATGCTTCCTTGTGACTATAATTCCTCCTAATCTACTGTACTGGGAAACCACGACTTGCAGGCAACATCCAGCCGCTGACAGTGAGACTGACTCTACCCACGATCCTGCTGAGGAGGGGACGAGAGGGCAGCCAGAGGGCTAACCGACAGCGACTCTGAAATATGAAAGGTGGAATGAACCCAGAGGGAGGCAGGGCTGGGCAGAATCCCAAGGTAGGGGCACACAGACAGATTTCGAACGGTCCTATAAAACGAGACAATATCTTTCTTAGACTCCACTTCAATGGAAGGTCCTGTGATTTCAGCTATACTCTTGGACTCCAGGAGAGACCTGGAGTTCTGACCGTGGATTGCTTGTTTCTTGGCTGTACGCTTTGGCCTGGGACAGAGCTATTTTGGTTTTCTTCCAGACTTGAAGCAGCGGGCGCATGGACTGCACTGAGGCGCCAGCCCTCTCTTGAGAAGGGAACAGGAAGGTTGATAACGAGCACACAGGTGGGCAGACAAACCAGAGTAAAGCGTGGTCAAGGTGGCAGGAGACATTCCCACTAGGAGGAGCTCGTGCGACCCAGGGTTAGACTCCTAGACACAGCGAAGAGCGGCTCCCCATCTCCTGGTTCGCTTCTTCGCTTGCCCGCTGGTCTGGGGGTGAGCATCCAGAGACAGGCTGGATGTAATGCCCAAAGCTTTACAGAAAGCTTTCTACACCTGGGAGACAAACTGGGAACTCTAATAGAGATAATATCTGTAGAGACCTATGAGAGCTGAATATGTTCACCCAAGACAGCTGTCTTCTGGCAGGGGTAGCGAGGTAGGCCTAAAAATGAGCTGACCCGAATGGGACACCACTGTGAGACTATAGCCTTTTCCAGACGAGGGAAGTCTGTGATAAACGAGAAGGAGGCGCGACCAGGCCGCTGCAGGTAGAGGTTGATGACTAGCGCTTGGTTTGTGGGAGCTGGCCAGGCATATACTGGCGCTAAGCAGCAATGAAGGCTTTGAGGTCCGCCTATCGGGCCTACCAGAATCTCTGCCAGACAAAGCCAAGGGTCCGCAAACTCCAGGGTGACAGGTGGGTGGGAGACGAGAGTCGTGACTTGAGTACTTGGGATGAGTAGACTTAGACAAATATCTGTTAGGAGGGACTCTCCTAGGTCAGCTGATGATGTTGGAGCTTGCCCAATAATCTCGATGTCACATGTGACGACTGCAATTTGCAGGTAGGAGGCAAATACCCAGGTTACACAGACACAGCTGGTCGAACACGAGACAGCGCTGCTTGATGCTATGTGACTTCCAGACGGAGACAGGAGAAAAATTGAATTTCTAACTAGTGCCCCACTCTGGCTTGACGGGGCGAGCTGCTTCGCTGACTGGAGGTGGCTTGTGATTCTATGATCCGTCCAAACGATGAAGGGTTGTTCCGCCTCCAACCAATGTCGCCACTCGAGAGCCAGCGACCGGCGAAGCAGTTCTTTACGACACAATATCATAATTCTTTCTGCTCTTGAGAGAAAGCTTGAGAGAAAAGTACAGGGATGTAGTTTGTTATTCAGGAGAATCGCCAGACAACACCGCACCTACTCTAGTGTCGATGCCCACTCTACGACAACCATGTTTGTCCGCTGTATCAGAATGGGAGCCGAGGCGGCTGAGAGCCAGTTTCGAACGCTGATTCGCCTTTTCTATTCCAAGCGAACGGTCGGGAGATGGAGGTGAGAGCGGTGAGGCACAGCACGCGGTTGTAGTCCTGATGAACCTCTATAGAAGTTCGCAAACCCCAGAAACCGTTGAAGTTGTTTTGCGGGTAGATGGGGCTGGCTAGTCCGCGACAGAAGATCAGTTGGCCCATCCGCACCCTGAGCGATGTAATTTGTAAGAGGGTTCAGACAAATGAATTACATTTATCTTTCACAAACAGTTTGTTCTCCAAATAATCCTTGTAACACCTGGCGACATGGTGCCTATGTTCCTGGGAGGACTCTGAGAAAACTAAGATATCATCCGATAGACAAAATAAAATTCAATTCAATATGTCCCGGCGATACTGATTTCCAGTGCCTGAAAAACAGTAGGCATTAGATAACTAAAGGTATAACTAGATACTTAAAATGTCCTAAGGGGGTGGCAACATAGCTCCTCTATTCATCACCTTTTACGAATGCGCACCCAGGTGATGTTTACTGTAGATCCAGTTTCTGTAGATGGTAGTACCCAGAAGGAGGGGAAAAGCAGAATTAATTCAAAGGCAGAGGGAAGGCTGTAGCTCTAAATGGTGATAAGTAGTGAGTCCACTTGTAACTGGCTACAGGGTCTGGGAGGGTTCTATCTCTTTAGTAAATAAAAAGAATCTCGCTTCCTTATGAGGTGACGAGGAAGACGATATTACCTGCCGCCAAGGAGTCTCCAATGCTTCATAGCTCTGCCTCCGCCGGGAGATTAAAGCAGGCGATTGCTGGGAGTGCTCTGGTTGAGGTCAGCCGGCATAGTCAAGGCTGGGGAGGAGGGAAGAGTAAGCAGTTTTGTGTTTGTAGAAAATGGATGCTAGGTCATGATACACTGGGAACATTAGAAAGATCCCATGGACTCCAGTGGAGGTCGAGTAATTGTACTGGTGAGTCAGAGCAATACAAACAATTAACAAACAAATTGTGCTCCATGAGCCACTACCCACACCAATCACGTGGATTGTGCCCTAGGAGCTGGGGATGTTTAAGTGACCAGAGGGTTCTGTGGGGCAGCCGGGAGACATGGAATTGAATGTTCTCTGATGATTTCTGACACTCTAAGACAAATAGGAATAGCCTGATGGGTAATATGGGTCAATAATTGTCCATTCAGACTTAGCCTGCAGCGGACAGTCTATAGGAACAGTCTCCAAACCATTTGTTGAGTCGACTTCTATCTGTAAGCTTGCTCACTCCAGAGCCACCAGCGACACAGAGAGATTGAACGGCATTGGAGGGATGCTTGAGCAGAATGCGGGAAGAAGAGGAAGAATCCACAGCTCGCGCCATCAAAACTTCCTATTAATGATGAGCTGCCTTTTTCTGACGGTCTGCAGGAAGGAAAATGAATGACTTCAGCTTCTGCTGGCTATAGGTAGACGAGTTTGATTGCGATGTTACGCTTTCTGAGGATAACGTACGACGCACTTCCATGGCTTGGTTCAGTGCTCTCGATTTTTTCGAAGAGCACGCTTTTCCGTAGGGAAGATGCGGGAGGAGTTTATGCGATGATAGACAGGTTGCTTGGAACTAACACTTCCCGCGGCGTTCTAATCCGATATCTAATCCGATGGTGAGGGAATGAGATTATTCCATGAGGTTATTCATTGCGGCGATACTATCCATTTTAAAGTCTTCAGATAAAGTATTGATGAATACTCTTGTAATGCTCGCTATTCTTAATCTACTACTACAGCAAAGTCCGAATCTAACTGCTATCTTCTCGCTTACACTGCGAGTTTGCCGGGCAGGAAATAACTGCTTTCGCAGCTCTCCCTTGCTTCAGAGCTGTGGTGGTCAAAAACCTTCTCATCTCTAGTGGTGTAAGGCAACGTAGCTTTGCAGTCCGACTGACCTCTCCAGACCGCGATCCCCAGCACGAAGCGGAACCGCTAGTAGAGTTGATATGTAGGTAATACGGGTTTCTGAGGCGGAGAGGGGTTGTTGTTCTAACACTAATGAAAGCATTGAGTCAAATTCGCTACAGGTTCCTACTGTTCTGGGCTATAGCGCTCTGAGGAATAAAAGGCTCTCTGATCTGGGCTGAAGGGGTTGTTGGGGCAGACACTTGATTGGTGGAGAATTGAACTTGATTAAGGCACTCTGACTGTCTCAGCACCGCTCTTAAATAGGGTACTGTTGGCTAAGAATGCTCCCAATTGCTATGGTAGTTCAATTTGAGTGCACTCTGGGTGGTATCTAGCTGGCTGGCTCCAAGTGGGCCCATGATGGTCAGGATTTGCGGCTCACAGGATTTACCAGTATTAGGAACCTAAATGCAGATGGCAAATACCTGCCAGAGAAGGCGATTGCTTATTTGAGGCTGCTCACAGGCCCAGGTTTTGGGCCACAGGGCAGGTCCAGGGCGTGTGAGGTGGGCCAGATCTAGGCCAGGCAGGTGTGGTACCAACGCCCTAGTGTCTGTGGTGAGTCCAAAGAGAGGTCCGTAGTGGAGAGGGAGGAGGTGGTGGGGGTGGATGAAGGAGGCAGGAGTCAGGTTCTGCACATCTGTGGGTGGCAAGGAGAAAGTGAATAGAATAGGCTATGCCACAGTGAGTAAACAGGTTGAGCCGGTAGCGAGACTAATATGGTCGTTTTTGATCATGATCTGATTTGATGAGTGGCAGTTTGACCGTCTTAAAGGCTGAGGTGATTATGGTGAATGAGCCAGCTGAACTCCTGACTCCCGTGACACCAGACTTCACTTCCTGCAATCACATAGACAGAGGGAAGGGAGAGGAGCAGAGAGAGAGTTACCTAGCAGGCAGTAGG
>NW_025540530.1:0-5124 GCF_020615455.1 Coregonus clupeaformis | reverse complement strand
CTGTCCAGTGTAGCTGTAGGTGAGGTGTGGTGGTGAAATCAGGCTTAGGGCCACAAAGCAAGTCCAACAGACTTTAGCAGTTTAGCAAACAAAACACAGCACGAAACAAATGCCCGGAGGCAGAAACTCCGCACGCAGGCGAAACAAAGCGGGCGCACAAAACACGTGCGACAAAAATACTCCAAACACAGAATGGAGAGCAGCTCAACCGAGCAGACTGCAAAATACATAAGCATACGCAAGACAGTGAAAACAATCACACACAACACTAGACAAACACAACGAGAACTTATAGGACACTAATTACACTAAACGATAACAGGCGCACAACAAACAGACAAAAAGCAAACGAACATGAAATATGCAACGGTGGCAGCTAGTATTCGAGAAGAACGCGAGCCTGCCCGAGCAAGGGGGGGAGAGGCAGCCTCGGCCCGAAACCGGTGACAGCAATCTCCCCCTTGACGCGCGGCTCCAGACGTGCGCCCGACCCGGCCTCGGGACCACCCAGCAGGACGCGGAGCAGGGTGCGCCGGTGCCCACGTATGGAATTCCGCCAGAGAGACGGGTTCAAAATGTCTCTCCTCGGCACTCCAGCACCGCTCCTCCGGACGCACTCCTCCCACTCCACTAGATATTGAGACCCCCATCCGACGCCCCGAATCCAAGATGGACCGCACGGAGCACGCCGGTGCCCCCCGATGTCCAATGGGGGCGGAGGAGCCTCCCTGATCTCACTTTCTTGGAGTGGGCCAGCTACCACCGGCCTGGAGAAGAGACACATGGAACGAGGGGTTAATACTTTTATATTCAACAGGTAGTTGTAATTTGTAACACACCCGCTCAACCTTCTCAGGACTTTAAATGGTCCCTACAAAACCGCCGATCCAGTTCCGAACAGGGCAGGCGGAGGGGCAGGCTTCTGGGTAGAGAGCCAGACTCGAACACCAGGTGCGTACACCGGCCCTCACTGCGGTGGGAGAATCGGCGCGCGCGTTATGACGACGGAGGGCCCGCCGCAGAGGTGGACGTGTGCAGCGTCCATGTCTCCCCCGAGCGCCCGCGCCCACTCATCCACCGCAGGAGCCCCGATCTGGCTCTGCTGCCAAGGTGCCAGAACCGGCTGGCAACCCAACACACATTGGAAACAAGAGGAAAGGAAGTGGAGGAATGGCGTAGGGAATTTCATTTCCGCCCAGGGAACGCACCTTCCCACTCCCGGCCGATCCCGGCAGCATGTTCTAAGAAAACCCACCCACATCCTGGTTCACGCTGCTCCACCTGCCCATTACCCTCCGGGTGGTAACCCGAGGGAGGCTCACCGAGACCCCCCACCGCCCATAAAGCTCTCCAGACTCTGGAGCAAATTGGGGACCCTCGATCAGACACAATATCCTCGGCACCCCCGTAGTGCCGGAACACGCGGGTGAATAGTGCTTCGCGGTTTGTAGGGAAGTAGGAAGGCCCGGCATAGGGAGCAAACGACAGGCCTTTAGAAAACGGGTCCACAACGACCAGTATAGTGGTATTCCCTGTGAAGGAGGAAGGTCAGTGAGGAAATCCACCGAGAGGTGAGACCATGGTCGTAAGGAAAACGGGCAGGGGTAGCAACTTACCCCTAGGCAGATGTCTAGGCGCCTTACACTGGGCACACCGAGCAGAGGAAATATAAACCCCACATCTCGCCAACGTGGGCCACCAGTACTTGGCACTAAGACAGTGCACTTCCGCCGATACCAGGGTGTCCGGGAGGGTGCGCGGAGCCCAATAGATCAACGATCCCGAACCCTCGAGGAACGCACTCGACCCTCCGGGCATTCGAGTGGACTAGGTCGGTGCGTAACGCCCGCGCGAGATCAGCAACACTACCGGGTGCCACCAGACACGACCGGGCAGTTGGGAGTGGGCCTCCACCGACCTCCCTCCGTGTCATACCAGCCGAGACAGTGCGGGCCTGCCTTACCGCTCTGTGACCCAGGGATGTACGTGATCTTAAATGTGAACCGGGTCAAAACATATTCCACTTCGCCTGGACGAGGGTTCAGCCTCCCGCCGCCCGGATGTACTCCAGGCTATGGTGGTCCGCCAAAATGAGGAAAGGGTGCTGAGCCCTCGGCCAGTGCCTCCACACCTTTGGCCTGTACACGGCAACAGCTCCCCGTCCCCCCACGTCATAGTTTCGCTCCCGCCGGACTGAGCTTCTTGGAATAGAAGGCACAGGGACGGAGTTTAGGTGGCGCCGGACCGCTATGGCGGACAGCACGGCACCTATACCGGCCTCTGACGCGCCCCACCTCTACCTGAAATGGCAAAAAAGGATCCGGATGCGCCAGCACCGGAGCCGAGGTAAACAGGTCCTAGCCTCCCAAACGCCCTGTCCGCCTCGGCTGACCACCGCAGACGCACCGGACCCCCCTTCAAAAGAGACGCTTTGGGAGCCGCCACCTGTCAAAACCCCGGATAAAACCTGCGGTAACAACCGCAAACCCCAAAAACTGCTGCACCTCCTTCACAGTGGCTGGCGCCTACAACCACGCACGGCCGACACCCGGTCTACTCCATCTTCACCTCTGACGCAGACAACTGATAACCCAAAAAGGAGACCGACTCCGGGAAGAACAGACACTCTGCCTTGACATACAGGTCGTGCTCCAACAGCCTCCGCAACACTCGCGCACCAGGGCCACATGCTCCGACTCGGGCAGGCGCAAAGGCACACGAGAATGTCATCGATGTACACCACCACCCCCTGCCCCTGCATGTCCCTGGAAGATCTCATCCACGAATGATTGGAAAACTGAAGGAGCGTCCATCAACCCGTATGGCATGACAAGATACTCGTAATGGCCCGAGGTGGTACTAAAGGCTGTCTCCATTCATCGCCTCCCTAATGCGCACTCGTTGTACGCGCTCCTGAGATCTAATTTAGTGAAGAAACGCGCCCGTGCAATGACTCCGCATGGTCGCAATCAGCGGGAGTGGATAATCGGTACTTCACCGTGATCGATTGGAGACCACGGCAATCACTGCACGGGCGTAATCCTCCATCCTTTTTCTTCACAAAAAAGAAACTCGAGGACGCAGGGGGAAGTGGAGGGTCGGATGTATCCTTGTCTCAGAGATCCGCCTATGCACGCCTCCATAGCTCCCTTCTCCTCCTGAGACAGAGGATACACATGGCTCCGTGGGAGCGCAGCTCCTGCCCGGAGGTCCATCGCACAACCTCCCCGCCATGGGGAGGCAACCGCGCCAGCCCGACTTTACTGAACACACCAGCCAAATCCCCACACTCAGGGGGAACGCGCAATGCGGGCACCTGGTTTGGACTCCACCGAGGCAGCCCCCTACGGAAAACGCCCAAACACGACTCCACACACTGGGCAAGACCACTCCATCAGAGCCCTCTCCCGCCACGAAATAGATGGGGTACGGGTACTCAACCAGGGCATGCCCAGCACCACCGGATACGCAGGCGAGTCAATCGAAATAGCTGATCATCTCCCGATGACCGCCCTAGCGGCGCAGTGACCTCCTGAGCCGCACCCCAACGGACGGCTATCTAGGCACGAACGGGAAGGGACGCCAACAGGAAGAAGGGGAATCTAAGGCTAAACAAAACTTCTTATCAACAAAATTCCCAGCCGCGCCTGAATCTACCAGCGCCTTATGCTGGGAATGAGGTGCCACCTGTGAGGAAAACGAACAGGTATACAGAAATGTGCAAACAGAGAGCTCTGGGTGAGTGGGGCGCCCACTCACCTGGAAGGACTCCCCATCGGACCTGTCGCCCTCTTCCTAGGAGGCCATCCCCAGCACCGGTGTCCTCCCACCACAGCTGGAGACAGGAGATGGACCCCTAAGCCGACTCTCCTCTCTTTACGCCAGCGCCCCGAGCCCATGGCGCACGGCCCGGAGGCGCTGGAGGGTGAAATGGACGGACCCCTCGGGACGTCCGCGGGGCAGCCAGCAGGTTATCCAGCCTGATGGACAGACGACCAACTGGTCGAACGAGAGGCTGGTGGTCCTACAGGCCAGCTCTCTACGGACGTCCCTCGCGAGACTACATTGGTAGTGATCGATGAGAAGCCCGCCCATTCCACCCCGCAGGCCCGCCGCCAGAGCACGGAATCCAAGGCGAACCCCTAGGCAACTCCCCCTGCCGGAGGCAGACCAGACGCCTCCCCGCCGCTCCGGGGATGGTCAAACACCGCCCTGAAGCGGCGGAGAACCTGGCGAGGTGATGGTGTCGCGCGATTCTCTCCACTCATGCGCTGGCCCATCCCAACGCCTTCCCGGAAAGGCAGGAGATCAGCGAACACGCCCGTGAGGTCCCGAGGGGGCGCCGGGTCACGGCGCCAGGTAAAGCTCCACCTGGAGAAGGAATCCCCGACACCCGGCCGCGGCCCCACCGTAGGCCCTCGGGAGCGAGAGCCCGAACCCCTGGGCTCCGGAGCGGGAATGGGCTGACTTAAGGGCCGGTGGTGCTGGCAGGGAGGATGGCGGTGGAGAAGTCCTCGGCTCTCCCAGCCTCGGATGGTGGTGATCACCTCCTGCAGTGGCGGACCTCATCCGCAGGATCTGGTCACTCTGCTCGCGGACCCTGTCTCCAACGCCGCCTTGCTGCGCGGCTCCTGGCTGGGATTCCACCGAGTCAGGTGTGGATTCTGTCAGTGTAGCTGTAGGTGGGTGTGGTGGTGGAACAGCGAGACCAAAGCAAGTCCAAACAACTTTAGCAGTTTAGCAAACAAAACACAGCACGAAAACCAAATGCCCTGAGGCGAGAAAACTCCGCACGAGGCGTTAAGTAAAGCGGCGACAAAACACGATGCGACAAAATACTCCAAACACAGAATGGAGAGCAGCTCAAACCGAGCAGACTGCAAAAATACATAAGTCTACCCGCAAGACAGAGAAAACAATCACACACAACACTAGACAAACACAACGAGAAACTATAGGACACCAATTACACTAAACGAGAACAGGTAAAGATCACAAACAAACAGACAAAAAGCAAACGAACATAGAAACATGCAACGGTGGCAGCTAGAATTCGGAGACTAACTTAACGCCGAAGCCCGCCCGAAAGCAAGGGAGAGAGGCAGCCCCGGCCAAACCGTGACA
>NW_025540529.1:0-5125 GCF_020615455.1 Coregonus clupeaformis | reverse complement strand
TGTCACGAGTTGCTAAGCCAGAACCCAGAAGCAGACTACAGGACATGGTGGGTTGGAAACGTAAGGTGAGTGTTTATTACAAGTTCAAGAGTGATGTTGAATAATCCAGGGAACAGAGCGGAAGGCGCTTGATTAGTTGTTGGGGTGCAGCAATGATCCATCCTTAATGGGCAGCCACCAACCACCAGGCAGAGGTTGGATGAAGGTTCGGACGGTGACTTGCGCGCGGATGGAACAAACGTGATAAGGAAATAAACCAAATAAAAAAAACAACAAAATTGACTCTAGGCTTCCAGCATCTTGATACTTGGCAAACCTACTGTTCATGGCTACACTGATCCGCAGGGAATGGATGTTAGGCCAGAGCCTAAGAAATGGGGTGATGATCAGGACCAGGTGCCAGATTGCTGATGGATGCAGGTGCGGAAATCAAGAGAGCTCCCGAGCGCTCCAGAACCCTCATAAACTGAAGATCACGAACATAACAAATTTAATCAACAGATCTATACTTGCATCAAAGCCGGGATTTGCTGATAATTCCTCCGGATGAACGCCACTGGCGACTCGGGTTTTCAGATGGAGGCGGTGAGAAGTCACGAATGAGGTCAGCATCTAGGATCTGTCGCCACAATCCAACTCTCTTCAGGACTACACCTCCCAGTCTACGATACAAATCCTGGGCCTACTGTCTGGGAACGCAGGGCGATAATGACTGTAGGTGGTGACCACTCTCCGATCAACCCAGGAGGAGGATAAGGAGGCGTGGAGGAGGCAACAGAGGACTGAGGAAAACAGGCTTGGGAGGCAGGGAGAGCATGAAAGGTGGGATGGACTGAGCGCCCGAGTTGGAGCTTCAACTGCCACCGGATTGATCACCTTCCATCACAAACGAACCAATGAACTTTTGCAACAACTTCCTAGACTAGGTCCAAAGGAAGATCCTGTACACCAGACCCTATCTCCGATATAGAGCTGTTCAAGATTAGTCGCCTTGGGAGCTGACACTGTCCACCCTAAGGAGTGCTTTTTTCGCCTCATGCTTGGTCCGGGTAAGAATTTGGTTTGTCATGGACCTTGAAACAGAAGGTACTGAGAGCTCCTTCTCCTGAGAAGGAACAAGTGGAGGTTGGTAGCCATACAGGCACTGGAAGGGAGACATCCCAGTGGCAGATGTAGGGAGAGTATTGTGGGCATACTCAACCCAAGGCAACTGAGAGACCCAGGAGGTGGGGTTGGAAGAGGCCAGACAGCGAGCGTGGATTCCATCTTCTGGGTTGGCCTTTCCTCGCCTGACCATTAGATTGGGGGTGGAAAACCAGATGTGAGACTGACTGTAGCTCCAATGGCCAAACAGAAGGACTAGACAGCAGAGTGTAAACTGAGGGCCACGGTCGGAAACTATATCTGGGCAACCTGGGGACTTTTGAAACTCCTCTCTAACCAGGATCTCGGACGCCTCCCAGGTAGAGGAAGCTTGGCAATAGGCACAAAGGGCGAACTTGCTGAATCTGTCCACGATAGTCAGAACGCCCGTGTTCCTCAGAAGGCAAACCAGTGACAAAGTCCAGGGCTGATGCTACCATGGTCGCCGGGGAATAGGAAGGGGGGTGAAGTAGTCCAGAGCTGGGCCGATTGGTACTCTACCTGGGCGACACACTGACAGGCAGCAACATAACCTGAGTATCCCTGCCATGGCAGCCCACCAAAACGCTCTGCGAAGAAATTCATTGTCCGAGCTACGCCAGGGGTGACAAGCCATCTGCCAAGGGGACCATTTGAGGATGCAGACGAATCACCAGGCACAAACAACCGACTGTGGGACCGCTACTGGGACCGGGCTGAGTCCGGAGGGGGCCCCAGCACCTCCTCCTCAATCTTCCACATAACTGCTCCTACGCACGCAGCTCCGGGGGAGAAATTGTCCCGGTCTTGGACCCACTCTCCTCGTTGAGAAAATCCGGGACAAGGCGCCCACCGCTTAGATCCAGGTCGGAACGCCAGGGAAAACTTGAATCGTCCGAAAACAACGCCCACCTGGCTGACGAGAGTTGGAGACGTTAGCCGATTGCACGTAAGCAAGATTCTTGTGGTCAGTCCAGACAATAAACGTTGGTCCGCTCTCCAAACCAGTGGCGCTACTCCTCCAAGGGCAAGTTTCACCGCGAGAAGCTCCCTGCTACCCACACGTAAATTCCTCTCCGCAGGCGAAGGCGAACACGTAGAGTAGGCGGCGAAGGGATGGACATTGTCCGTGGGAGCATCGGGCTATGAGCAGAGGATGGCGCTAACTCCTACATCAGACGCGGGGCCCACTTCAACGGAATTAACTGACGGCCTGCCGCACGCTGAGAGAGA
The DNA here is from genome assembly GCF_020615455.1 of Coregonus clupeaformis. Lineage (NCBI taxonomy): Eukaryota > Metazoa > Chordata > Actinopteri > Salmoniformes > Salmonidae > Coregonus > Coregonus clupeaformis. Next base: position 2,770 of record NW_025540529.1, on the reverse strand, counting down.
AATCGGTGCGCTGGTGAATCGCCCTCAAATCCAGAAACGCCTGATCCGCCTCCGGATTCCACTGAAGGTCCTGACTGGGAGTCAAGGCAGTTAACGGAGCGGCCACACGGCTGTAATCCGGATGAATCTGCGGCAGAAATTCGGCAAAACCCAAAAAATCTCTGGAGCTGCAATCTCGCACCGGCCTGGGCCCATTCCAGAACCGCTCTAACCTTCTCCTGGTCCATCCCAATCTCCCCTGGAGATGAAGTACCCGAGAAAGGATGTCGGGGGCGTGAAACCCGCGACTTCTGGCCTTCACGAACAGGCGATTCTCCAACACCCGCCAGAACCTGCCGGACATGCTGGACGTGGTCGGAACCGTTCCTTCGAGAAGATCGGAATGTCATCCAGGAAACAAACACAAAGAGACCTCGTATTTCAGGACGCTGCTCACTATACTCTGGAATACCCTGGAGCATTGGTCAGTCCAAACGGCAACACCTGATACTCAAGTGACCCATCGTTATTGAAACCCGCCAACCACCTCGCCCCCTCTCTGATCCGGGATCTAGGCGTGCATACGATTGCGTAGGTCTAGCTTGGGAACACCGGAGCACCCTGTAAGGAGCCGAAGGCAGAACCCACCAAGGGCAGGGGATATTGTTCTTGACCGGATGTCAATGTCAACCCCGATAATCAATACACGCCCGGAAGAGAGCCACCACCTACAAAGAAGAATCCTGCCTCCCAGGGGTGATGACGGGGGACGAACGAGACAGCAGCTAGGGACTCCTTGATGTAGGTCTCCAAAGCCTCAAGCTCAGGTCGGGAGATACTGTATAACCTTCCCTTGGGGTAGACAGCTCCAGGAAGAATGGGTTGATGGCATAATCATATGGTCGGTGGGGAGGGAGGAAAGACCTTCTGTTTACTGAAAACTTCCCAAATCGTGGATATGTCCCGGGAACCAGCGCCAAATTCTGGGGGTTTAGCCAACCACCTGACTGGGAACCGAATGGGGGCAGGGGCAGTCTTGAGACAAAGAAGTTAGCATGACAATCAAGTGCTCCAACTCGCTACATCCTCGCCCTGCCGTCACCCAATCGAACGTGGGATTGTGTTCCTTCAGCCAGGGGTAAACGCCAGGCGACCAGAGGAACCTGGGAAGACGGCAGAATGAAGAATGAAATCATCTCAGAATGATTCCCCGCCAACCAGAGCGAATTTAACCGGTTCAGTCCTCATTGCGATACGTGCCAGACTACTGCCGGCCCAGAGTGGTAGCTTCAATGAAGCCTCCGGCAATTGCTCCTTGGAAAGCCCCCAGCTGTTCCACCAACTCGCATCTAGAAAGCTTCCATCGCACCTGAATCGATGAAGCGTTAATCGCTAAGCTCTGATTCCTGTTTATAAGGGTAGCTGGGAAACGGGGTCTGAGGAGAGGTATGAGAGGAAAACTGCCCGCAAAAAGTCCTCCCAATCTTTAGCGAGCCGAGCAGTTTGACGCACCCCGACTGGAAACCTGAGAAGCTGATCGCTTGGACGGACCCATTGCTTCTTCTCGCCTCGGACTCGATTATCCACCCGACAACAACTACAAGCCGTCCAGGTCAGCTAGACTGGATAGGAGATCAACTCATCCTTGACTGCTCCGACAGACCCTGGTAAAAGGCCGCTTTGCAGAGCCTCCTCATTCCACCCACTCTCCACAGCTGCCAACGCCTTGAACCGATCCGAAGTCGCCACGCTGCGAAGTTCCTTAGGCGAACGAAAACAGGCGCCTAGCTGCGTCCCCTCCTCGGACGGGAATGGTCGAAGAGCTTCCTCATCTCCCGGCCGCAGAACCTGCTAAGAAGCTATGCAGGGATCTGTTGCTCCCAAACGCCGAAGCCCACTCACAGCCAGCCACCACGCAGAGCAACTCACTCACAAAGGCTATTCCCGTAGCCTTGTCTGTGGCATGGGAAGAGTAGGGCTGCAGATCGAACACTAATCCACACTGCATAAGGAAGGAAACGGTATCTTCCCAGCTCCTCATATTTATCCGTAGTCGGAACCTTGGGCTCACGGAAGGACACCGCTTGAGAAGGGCAGGCGAGATGGGTGAAACCGCTAGTGGATCTTCCACCGGACACTTGCGTTGGTTCTGGACTCCGCCAGACCGCTAGAAAGGTTCTCAACTGACAACGCGATCTCCTTAGTACGATATGATGGCCCAACATCTTCTCCTGCTGGGTAATGGCATGGCGAACAGAGTCCAGTCCGGCCACTGGCCGGATCGCTTGTGAAGCTGCTAACCAGAACCAGAGGGGGTGAGTGTTTAATTACAAGTTCAAGAGTGATGCTGAATAACCCAGGGAACAGAGCGAGCGGCGTTGATTAGTTGTTGGGGGGTGCAGTGGTAACGATCCTATCCTGAGCCGTCAGCCGACCACCAGGCAGAGGTTGGGATGGGAAGGCTCCGGACGGGTGACCCGATGGAACAAAACGGGGGTGAGCAAGCAACAAACCAACAAGGTGCAAAAACAACAAAACTAACGCTTAGCCTAAGACTGATACTTGGTAAAAAATCTACTGTTCATGGCCAACGCATCCGGCAGGGAATGGATGTTAGGCCAGAGCCTAAGAAGGGTGATGGATTGGGGACCAGGTGTGCAGGATTGCCGATGGGATGCGGTGCGTATGAAATTAAGAGCTCCCCGGAGCGTTCCAGAACCCTCGGGAAACTGGAGATCACGAACATAACAACTAAACCTGACAGGACAGGACCCATCAGACTGCCGGGATC
>NW_025540528.1:0-5127 GCF_020615455.1 Coregonus clupeaformis | reverse complement strand
AGGCCTACTGCTGCTAGAGTGGCTCTCTCTCTGCTCTCTCCCTCCCCTCTGTCTGTCCTTGATTGCAGGGAGTGGAGGAGATCTGGTGTGTGCGGGTCGAGTTTGCTGCAGCTCATTCACCATAATCACCTCAGCCTTTAAGGCCAGTCCAACCCACCACTCATCGTCAGATCCTTAGTCAAGGCGACCATGTTAGTCTCGCTGCCGGCTCAACATGTTTTTGCTCTTTGTGTTTTGGCTATTCTATTTACTTTTCTCCTGTACCACAGATATTTGAACTGGCTCCTGCCTCATCACTCCTGCACCACAGCCTGCTGCTCTCCTGCAGTTTTCTCACTGACTCTACGACACTAGGACATTACGTACCACACCTGCCCCTGGCCTGGATCTGTTACCCTCCCTGTCAACCTGAACTTTGCTCTTCCCTATTACGAAACCTGGACTATTAACATTTTAAATAAAGCCTGTTAAACCTTCTCTGGCATGGTGTACTTGTCTGCATTTGAGTTTCTAATATTGTAAATCATAACAGTATGATCCCCCGCCCATCATGAACCCAGCGGACAGTAACCAGATACCACCCCAGGTGCCTCAAAATTTGGACTGCCATAGCCAATCAGGGCATTTACTTGTGTGCATACCTATTTAAAGGCGATTGCTGAGACGGTCGGGTGCTGCTTAATCGGGTTCAATTACTCACCAATCAAGTGTCTTTACCCTTGGCCAGATCGAGGCCTTTTGTTCCTGCTCCAGCGCTATGGCGAACATAGGAGCCTGTGGCGATTTTGACTCAATACTCGTTAGTGTTTAACACTTTGGCCTGCTACGCCTCAGAAAGAGGCCGTGTTTTCCCCCTTATCCCAACTCTGCCTGCGGTTCCGCTCGTGCCTGAGATCCGCGTCTGGATCGTCGCCACTGCCTTCTGGGTGCAACCACCCTGAGATGGGGGTTTTACCACCAGCCTGGGGCTAGGAGGCTGCAAGCGCGGTTGGCACCCCTACTGGCTGGGGGCTCGCAGTGTGGCGGAGAATGGCAGTGGAGTTCGACTCTAGCAGCAGTGGTGGTTGGAATGTTGAGGCATTACAAGTGGTGTTCATCAATGCTTTGTCTGGGACTTTAAAAGTTGAATTGGTGTCATATGATGAATAAGCCTCGCTGGATAATCTTATTTCACTCACCATCAGGTTGGATGTTCGGATGCCGGAGAAGGAGTGTTGTTAGTTTCAGCAACCTGTCTATCATCAACAAACTCCTCCCGCATCTTCCCCTACGGGGAGGAAAGCCGTGTCTTCCCTTAGCACTAACCAAGCCATGAGTTGGAGTGGTGTACGAGTTGTCCTCAGAGGAGCGTCGTCGTATTCCAGGCTCAGGTCTGCCTGTATTGTGGAGAAGCTGGTCATTTGGATTCCTTCCTGAGTTCTCGGGAAAAGGGCCGGCTCATCATTAATGGGAGAAGTTTTGGTGAGCCGAACAGCCAGTTCTTCCTCTTCTCCCACAACATTCTGCTCAGGCATCCTCCAGTGTCTTGATTTCCAGAATCTCTCTCTAACTAGTGCGCTGATTGACTCTGTGGTGCAGGCTGAAAGCTTTTGGATATGGAGTGGGCTCAACAAATGGATTTGGAGACTGTTCCTATATAACTGTCCGCTGCAGGCTAAGGGTCTGAATGACAATTGTTATTATATACCCAGCAGACTGTTGTTCTGTTTTTATTACTGACTGTGGAAATCATCAAGAAACATTCAATTCCATGTCTCTGACTGCCCCACAGACCCCTCTGGTCATTGGTTATCCTGGCTCATAAACACAATCTGCCGGTAGTTTGGGTGACAGGTACAATTGTTTCATGAGCACATTTTGTCACTTGTGATTGTTTGTATTGCACTCCAAACTCTGCAGGCCCTGCCACTAAACTCTGGAGTCCATGGATCTTTCTAATGTTCCTAGCGTGTATATCATACCCTGGCATCCGTTTTCTGTAAACACAGAGCTACCTTCTCTTCCTCCTCCCGCCTTTGCCTCAGCCAGGGCTCGGCTCCCAGCGATCGCCTTACATCTCTCGGCCGGAGGCAGCTCGAAGAACTACATTGGGGACTCTCCTTGGCGGCAGGTATTATCGTCCTTCCTCGTCACCTGTAGGAAGTAAAGTTCTTTTTATTGCTAGAAAGATAAAACCCTCAGACCCTGTATTGATTACCGTGACTTACTCACCGGCAGAACCATAATTCTCTGCCTTTGATTAATTCTGTACTTCCCTCCTTCATGGTGCACCACCATCTTTCTGAAACTGGATCTACAAATACGTATCACCTGGTGCGCATTAAGTTAAAGTGATGAATGAAACTGCCTTCAACACACCATGGACATTTTGTGTATCTGGTTATGCCTTTGGGTTGTCTAATGCCCTGCTGTTACCCAGGCACTAGTCAATGATTCCGCCGGACATGTTCCGAATCAGTTTGTTTTGTCTATCTGGATGATATCTTGATTTTTCTCAGATCTCCCAAGACATATGTAGACTGCATGTGCGCCAGGTGTTGCAAAGGTTGTTTGGAGAACAAACTGTTTTGTGAAGATGGAAAAATGTAATTTCCTTATCTAACCTCTTTTTTGAGTTACTCATCGCTCAGGGGATTTGCGATGACCCAGCTAAGATCTCTGCTGTCACGGACTGGCCAGCCCCCTCTGCCATAGCAAACAGCTTCCAGCGATTTCTGGGGTTTTGCAAACTTCTCACGGAGGTTCATCAAGGACTACAGCCGCCGTGCAGCGCCATCTGCCTCCATCTGTGGACGAGGGCTGAATCAGCGGTCGAAGAACTGAAACATCGCTTAGCCTGGCTCCCATTCTGAGTGCGTGGACCCCCGACCATCAGTTTGTCGTAGGTATTCATCCACACTGGGGTAGGTGCGGTGTTGTCACAGCGTTCTCCTGAAGATAACAAACTGCATCCCTGTGCTTTTCTCTCAAACTTTCTCAGGCAGATACTGATTTTATGTCGTAACTGCTGCGCCGTTAAGCTGGCTCCAGGAGTAGGCGACATTAGTTGGAGAAGGCGGGAACACGCTTCAGCCGTTTAAAGGACGGATCATAAGAGTCTGGCTTACCTCCAGTCCATAACGCTCAGCCCCCGTCAAGCCAGGTGGGCATGTTGCAAATTCAATTTTCTCTGTCTTGCAGGTCCCACCAGATCACATAGCGTCAAGCCTGACGCCCTGTCTAAATGTTCATTAGGCTGTTGATACTGTGGCCGTAACCCTGAACCCATTTGCCTCCCTACCTGCAGTATTACGGTCGTCAATGTGACATCGGGGGATTATTAGACAGGCTCAAGCATCAGCTCAAGCTGACCCTGGAGGTTACAGCAGGATGTGCCACATCCTAAGTCCTGCTCGCTCCCAGGAGCCGCCAGTGGCCTCTTCGTCTCCCCTTACCTATCCCCCTGGAGTTTCGACCCTTGACTTTGTGCGACGGAAGTTCTGGTGAGCCTTGATGAAGCGACACTCGAGCCTTCAGCCACTGCTTCTCACAGTATGTGCTGCAGTAGGCTCTACCCAGGCCAGCGCTGGTCATCTCGACCTCTACCTATACCCAGCAGGCCCTAGTGTCTCATATATTTAATGCTGACTTTACCCCTCGTCTGGAAGAACTGAGTCTGCATGATTAGTCGTTTTTCTAAGTTCGCTCATTTTCATTTACCTAAACTGCCCCACTGCCAGAGAAGGCAGCTGTAAATATTTTGGTTGAACATGTGTTCCGCTCTCATGGTCTACCCACGATTGTCTCGGCCAGGGATCTGATTATCTCTCCCAGGTGTGAAGCTTTCTGTAAAGCTTTGACCTCAGCCCCTCTCTGGATGCCCCAGATAGCGAACTTGCAAGCAGAGAGAGCGAACCAGGAGATGGAGACCGCTCTTCGCTGTGTCACAGGAGTCTAACCCCACTGGGTCATGAGCTCCATGCTCCCTGGGTGGAATATACTCCATAACACCTTGACTCACCTTCCTCTGGTTTGTCTCTGTTTTATGTCTGAGGTTACTCCAGCACTCCCTGTCCAGCTGCCAGAGAGGAACTGGCGGCTACCCTCGGTGCAGTCCCACATGCGCGCTGTTTAAAGTCTGGAGGAAGGCCAGAGTAGCTCTGTCGAGGCTTGAGCGTACACATGCAGAGGCAAGCCAGCCGTCACCGGTCCCAGGCTCCCGGTTTACTCTCCTGGGTCAAGAGAATTATGGCTGAAGTCACGGGACCTTCCATTGAAGGTGGAGTCTAAGAAAGATAGCGCCTCGTTTTATAGGACCCCGTTCAATACTGTCTGTATTGTTAACCCCTGCGCGGTTAAGCTACAGCTTCTGCCTCCCCTCTGGGTTCATTCCACCTTTCATGTTTCCCAGATTAAGCCTGTGTGGTTCAGCTCTGTTCCCCTCTCGTCCCCTCCTCCGCCCGGATCGTGATGGGGTCTCACTGTCGTGACTTCCTGGATATTCGCCGCCGGGTGCAGTGGTTTCCAGTACCTGGTGGATTGGGAGGGTTGTGGTCTGACGGTGGCTGCCAGTGCCCAGGAGCTTCATTGTGGATCCTGCTCTGGTCCGAGAGTTTCTTCGATTACATCACGATAACGTCACCGCCAGGTGGCGTCCGTAGAGAAGTACTGTGGAAGCCTACTGCTGCCTGTAGCTCTCTCTCTGCTCTCTCCTCCCCTCCTGTCTGTCCTTGATTGCAGGTAAGAGTCTGGTGTTCTGCAGTCAGGAGTTCCAGCTGCAGCTCATTCTATAATCCCATAAAACACTGTTCAGAAGCTTCACCACTGTAGTCAGGTAAACGGCAGACCATGTTAGTCTCGCTGCAGAAGCTCAACCTGTTTATTTTTGCTCTTTGTGTTTTAGCCTGTTCTATTTACTTTTCTCCTGCTTTTTTTAGTTCTTTGGAACCCACTCACCACCTCTTCCTCCTCCCCCCTCAATCTACCTTTTGGATACGACACTAGGACGTGCACCTGCCCTGACCTGGATCTGTTACCTCCACCAAGTGGGTGCTCTTCCCCTATTGGAAACCTGACTATTAACATTTCATCGCCTGTCATATCTCGGTGTGCCCGTGCGCATTTGGGTTCTAATACTGATAAATCATA
>NW_025540527.1:0-5135 GCF_020615455.1 Coregonus clupeaformis | reverse complement strand
TGCCACAGGGACTCAATAATTAATTAATCCATCATTTTCCACAGGTTGTCCTAGCCCATCATCATGTCAGCAGTGAATCACGCTTTGTGACAGAGTTTGCAATTGTTGGGTTCCCTGACTTCAGCCAGAGTTCTACGGCCTTGCCTCAACTGTATTATTCTTGTATATTTGGCACTTTAACAGGAAATGTTGTTATTCTTGTCAGTATTGGCAACAGACCGGGATCCTCACAAACCCATGTATCATTTGATTATTTTAAATCTAGTTGTTTCTGATGTTCTCTTTAGCACCATTGCAAAGATTATTGCCAGGTATTGGTTTGAAGCAGCAGCCATTTCATTCACAGGTTGTTTTGTTCAGATGTATTTAATTGCACTATTTTGGTACTGTAAATTCATACATTCTATTTATAATGCTTTACATTTCAATCTGTTTTCCGCTCAAATATCCAATGATTATCCAAAACGCCCACTATTCATATTCTCAGTGCCACTGCGTGGGTTGTTGCAAAAGCCTGCCCATTGATGATGTAATCAGAGCCTATCCCTCTTCCTTACTGTGATTCAAACAAAATCATGCAAGTGCTACTGTGATCATATCGCTATAACAACGCTTGCATGCACTGACAGGGCCCTTTATAGTTTTCCTGCTTTTATCTTTTGCCATGCTAGCATTACTGGACCCACTTGCTTTTATTATATTCTCATATTGCTCTATTATTGTGGCAGTTCTTAAGATTCAAAGGCACCCAAGGCCGCCTCAAGGCCCTTTCTGCCTGCGGTGGTCAGCTGATCATCCATTGCCCTGTATTATCTCCCCCAGGTGTTTTATTTATCTGTCCAACATCCTCGGCATTAAACTCAGCACTGATTTCGTATTGTTATTATCATGTTGTATAGCCTGCTCCCTCCTATGATCAATCCCACTGATATACTGTTTCACGAACAATCGATATAAAACAAAGCTTAATGAAAATTCAATCAACTGCTCCAAAACACGAGAATGTCTTTAAGCCATTGATTAAATTATTTTTAATCAGAAGTGGAGTTTTGTTATTATGTTTAGAAATACTTGTCGATATTAATATTAACTGATATCATATCCTACTTCGTTCCTAAATTACATATAACCTAATTGTGTGAACACCTTGTTAGATTGACACAGATGTGGCATGTTGTGATGGGTGAGTTGAAGGAGTCAGGCGCAGGGTAAATCACAGAATAACAGGATTATTCCGGAAACCAGAGTTACGCAGTAAAGCGTCAAAACAGTCCAGTGTACGAAAACAGGCGCACTAACTACCGAAAATAATTTGGCATACAATCTATACAGTGCATATTCACCCCCTTAGCATTTTTCCTATTTTGTTGCCTTACAACCTGGAAATAAAATGGATTTTTTTGGGGGGGTTTGTTTCATTTGATTTACACAACATGCCTACCACTTTGAAATCAAAATATTGGGTGAAACAAACAAAAATAAGACATCAAATACAGAAAACTTAGGCGACATAACTATTCATCCCCCCATATCAATATTTGTAATTTTGCAGCATTTTACAGCTGCAAGTCTCTTCGGGTATGTCTCTATAGCTTGGCACATAGCCACTGGGATTTTTGCCCATTCTTCAAGGCAAAACTGCTCCAGCTCCTTCAAGATTGGATGGGTTCCTTTGGTGTACAGCAATCTTTAAGTCATGCCACAGATTCCCAATTGGATTGAGGTCTAGCTGTTCAGAGCCATTCCAAAGTTAAATATTTACATTAAACCCCTCGAGTGTTGCTTTAGCAGTATGCTGAGGGTCATTGTCCTGCTGGAAGGTAAACCTCCGTCCCAGTCTCAAATCTCTGAAACTAAGCAGATTTCCCTCAATTTCCTGTATTTAGCGCCATCCATCATTCGTTCTGTTCTGACCAGTTTCCCAGTCTTAAAACATCCCCCACAAACATGATGCTGCCACCACCATGCTTCACTGTGGGGATGGTGTTCTCGGGGTGATGGGGTGTTGGGTTTGTGCCAACATAGCGTTTTCCTTGATGGCCAAAAACCAATTTTTAGTCACTTATCTGAACAGAGTACCTTCTTCCATATGTTTGGGAGTCTCACATGGCTTTTGGCGAACACCAAACGTGTTTTGCTTATTTTCTTTAAGCAATGACTTTTTTCTGGCCACTCTTCCATAAAGCCCACTCTGTGGTCAGCTTAAGTGGTCCTATCAGACAATCTCCATGTGAGCTTTAGCTCCTTCAGTGTTATCTTCAGTCTCTTTGTTGCCTCTCTGATTAATGCCCTCCTTGCCTGGTCTGTGAGTTTTGGTGGGCGGCCCTCTCTTAGCAGGTTTGTTGTGGTGCCATATTTTCCAATTTTTTAATAATGCATTTGTGGCGCTCTGTGGGATGTTCAAAGTTTCAGATATTTTTTTGCCCCAACCCTATCATACTTCTCACAACTTTGCTCCTGACCTGTTTGGAGAGCTCCTTGGTCTTCATGGGTACGTTTGCTTGGTGGTGCTTCTTGCTTAGTGGTGTTGGAGCTCTGGGGCATTTCAGAACAGGTGTATATATATTGAGATCATGTACAGATCATTTTACATTAGATTGCACAGGGTGGACTTTATTTAACTAATTATATATGACTTCTGAAGGTAATTGGATTGCACCAGATCTTATTTAGGGTTTCATATCAAAGGGGGTAATACACTCCTTTTCGTTATTTATTTTTGAAGTTTTTGAAAAAGTTATTTTTTTCATTTCACTTCACCAATTTGACTATTTGTGTACGTCATTACATAAATCAAATAAAAATCCATTTAAATTACAGGTTGTAATGCAACAAAATAGGAAAAGCGCCAAGGGGATAATATTTGCAGGCACTGTACAAGGTAAGAAATAGGTGTCATTCAATGTGAATTCTAACCATGCACTTCTTATGTGATTAAAATCCCCATTACTGAATGGCTATTTAGAAATCAATATTTCTAAACATTTAAACAAAAAAGCTAAACATAGTCAATTTATAATTCTCTTACGTTTTTCATTTTCAAATCCGAAAAAGTGGTCATGAATTAAATACAGTCAAAATAATGAGAAAACAGTGTACGCAAACAGACAATAATGCTATGATAGATGATATTGAATCGTGTTTATCTTTTCATACAATCATAATTTTATGTATGCATCATGTCTGTTTTATATACTACTCATTGAATGTTTTCATATTTACATTTTACATTTTAGTCATTTAGCAGACGCTCTTATCCAGAAGCGACTTACCAGGAACAATTAGGGGTTAAGTGCATTGGGCAGAACTTTGTCAGGCAGATTTTCACCTAGTCATTTAGGGGATTAGAACCGCACTTGGTTACTGCACATGCTCTTACCCACTAAGCTACCTGCCCACCCCATATCAACAATCCTGACGCCATCTGATGATACTGCATTACTGTATAGGCCACACAGTGAGATGATACAGTAGTATATCTGACCTCTAAACATCTACATCATTCCTTTGGATGAGCTCATCCGAGGAAATCCAATGCTATCCTCTCTCTATGATGTGCATAGGATATTTATACCTGGTTAGTTCACACAGAACTTCCTGTGTAGAGACCACAACTAAACCTATCATTGATATTAAACTGAGATTAAATACATCCACATAATATTTTTTCCTGCCTTCCAAAACATGAAAATGGATGGATATTATCCCTAATGAAGAAAGAAAATGCTAGGCTTTCAGTGGTTGCTAAACCAAACTAATACAGATTGATTACAATATGATGCACTAGAATTGTACATGTTATATTTATTATAGAGCCATGTATTTTGAAGGTTGGAGAACTCTCTCATAGGCACCAATGAATTGTGGCTCGTTCTGGCCTGTAATCCCCCTCAATTCTATGTGCATGCCTGGTAATGGATGTATCGCAGACCCACAAGCCACTGTGGCATTTTTTGTGGCTCCCACCCCATCAAAGTTGCCCATCCCTGGAATTGAATGAGGTTTATGAGCATTTACATGACACTTCAAAATTCTATAGCAGCCATGTCAGCGCCTAAATTAACATTACATATAAACCGGAAATATTGCATCTGTGCTATGTAAATGGGTAATCTATAATTAAAACAATATTCAAATTCTAAAAGTTGGCCCAATTAAGTGATAGTAAGGAAGCTGGTATTTGGAGGATATATTGTCAACATATCCTCCAAACCTTGACTTAAATACCCCACCTCGGGCATTATTGCTTACTTATCGGGTGGTTTGAGCCCTGAATGCTGATTGTTGTAAGCAGTGGTATATCAGACCGTGTACTATAGGTATCACAAAAAAATACCTTTTACTGGTCTAATTATGTTAGTAACCACGTTTATAATAAGGCACCTTGGGGTTGAGGTATATGGCCATTATACCCGGCTGAGGTCTGTATCCAGGCACTCCGCGTTGGAGTGGTGCATGAGGTTAGCCCTTGGCATAGTATATTGGCCATATACCACACCTCTCTGGACTTATTGCTTGGTTGTATTGCTCTGCATGTACTCGTGGTGTGACCAATGCAGTCATTCTGGGCCAGGCTGATCAATCCTGGTACTCTCATGTCACTCATTGTCACATTTTGTGACTTTGCGTGACACTAGGTTGATCATGTTAAAAACAAATAAAATATACCTTTATATCATTTACACTTTTATCAAAGCTACTTATTCATGCGTGCATATATGTATGGTGGTCCGGAGCGATCCCACTTTCCCTGGCCAGTTCACAGGCGCCATAACCTACCAACTGCGCTCCGAAGGACCACATTATGGATAACCAGTGCTCTATCTACAGCTCTGAGAGGTATATGTCTACCTTCATACGGTTAATGCTTTTGTGAGCGTCAGGCATCTATATGCCTACTGGTTGAAAAGTAGTCACTTCATTTTCTAGTTCTCCATTAGTTGTCCTCTTTATTTCAATCAAAATACTGAATATAAAACATAAAGTAGCTATTGCGATTAGGGTACATGTGACTGAAGTGTTGTGTCATGTTCTTGTAAGACTTAGAGGAGTTTGTTAGTAGTGTGTATATGATTCTCGGGCGCCCCTGTCTTTCAACAACATACAACAATTAAGTCTTTAAGGATTCTGTTAAT
>NW_025540526.1:0-5140 GCF_020615455.1 Coregonus clupeaformis | reverse complement strand
GATCCCGGCAGTCTGAGATGGGTCCCTGTCTGTGGACCTAGTTTGTCTGCTGCGTGATCTCCAGTTTCCCGAGGGTTCTGAACGCTCGGGGAGCTCTCTTGATTTCGCACCTGCATCCCATCAGCAATCTGCACACCTGGTCCTGATCATCACCTTCTAGCTCTGGCTAACATCCATTCCTGCCCGGATGGGTGGTGAACAGTAAGAGTTTTACCAGAGTATCAGTCTTAGAGCTTCTAGCGTTAGTTTTGTTTTGCACCTTGTTGGTTTGTTTGTTTACTTACCTCCGTTTTTATTTCCATCTGCAGTCACTCGTCCGAACCTTCATCAACCTCTGCCTGGTGGTCGTGCCGAAGTATGATTGATCAACCACTGCACCAACCTCGCCGCCCGCTCTGTTCCCTGGATTATTCAGCATCACTCTTGAATTTGTAAATAAACACTCACCTTCGTTTCAACTTACCTTGTCCTGGTCTGCTTCTGGGTTTCTGGCTTTGTAACTGCGTGACAGAAACGATCCGGCCCAGTAATGAACCCAGCGGACCTGGACTCTTCCGCCATGCCGACTCCCCATCGGGAGAAGATGTTGGGACAACATAGCACGGCACTACAGGAGATAGCGTTGTCAGTTCGAACCTTTCACCGGTCTGACGGAGGTCCAAACCAGCCAAGTTTCCGGTGGAGGATCCTGCCCGGTTTCACCATCTCGCCTGCCGCGTCTGAGCTGTGTCCTTCCGTGGGCCCAAGGTTTCGTGCCTTGGGAATAAATATGAGGGGAGCTGGGAAGATGCCGTTCTTTCCTTATGCAGTGTGGGTTAGTGTTCGATCTACAGCCCTACTCTTATGCCACAGACAAGGCTAGGATAGCCTTTGTGATTGAGTTGCTGCGTGGTGAGCGCTGGGTGGGCTTCAGCCGTTTAGGAGCGACAAACCCCTGCGCGGCTTCATACCAGGAGTTCCACGGCCGAGAATGAGGAAGCTCTTACCATTCCGTCCGGGGGGGGGCGCTACTGTCTTCACCAAAACTCGCAGCGTGGCCACTTCGTATTGAGTTCAAGGCGTTGGCTGTGGAAAGTGGGTGGAATGAGAGTCTCTGCAGCGGCCTTTTGCAGGGTCTGTCGAACCGCTCAAGGATGAGTTATCTTATCGGCGGGCCTGTTGACCTGGACAGCTTGGTAGCCTTGTGTCGGGTGGATAAATCGATCGAGGAGCGAGGGAGAAGCAATAAGTTCCGTCCAATCGATCAGCTTCTCAGTTCCCAGTCGGGTCGGGTGGTGGACCCATTCTCCACCACAAGTTAGTGGAGAGGTCCTCTCTCCGATTCTGAACCCATGCAAGTGGCCCACGGGTGCAACCAAGCGTCAGCATAACGTAAACCGCTGCCTCTGCTGTGGTAGCTCCATCTCCACTTGTTCCCGGTGCGTCAAACTGCCCGGCTCGCTAAAGTTGGGAGGACTTTTAGCGAGCCAGTTTCAACCTCTCAGTACCTCTGTCAACCCTTCCCGGCTACCCTTGTGAACAGGAATCAGAGCTTGCGATTAGCAGCTTTTTATCGATTCAGGTGCCGATGGAAACTTTTCTTGATGCCGAGTTGGTGGAACAGCTGGGGCTTTCAGGAGCAATTGCGGAGAAGCCATTGAGGCGACCACTCTGAGCGGCAGTAGTCTGGCGCGTATCCGATGAGGACTAAGGTTAAATGCTGTTGTCGGGGAATCATTCGGAGATGATTTCATTCTTCATTCTGCCGTCTTCCCATGTTCCTCTGTCATATACCCCTGGCTAAACACATCCGTTCGATTGAGTGACGGGCAGGAAGTAGCAGTTGGAGCCTTGATTGTCATGCTAACTGTCTCAAGACTGCCTGTCCCCATTCGGTTCCCAGTCAGGTGATTGAGCTAAACCCCATTTGTCCCTGGTTCCCACATATCACGATTTGAAGTGTTCAGTAAGCAGAAGGCTCTGTCACTCCCTCCCCACCCACCATATGATTGTGCCATCAACCTGTTCCTGGAGCTGTCTACCCCAAGGGAAGGTTATACAGTATCTCCCGCCCTGAACGTGAGGCTTTGAACCTACATCAAGGTCCTAGCTGCTGGTCTCGTTCGTCCCTCGTCATCACCCTGGGCCTGAGGATTCTTCTTTGTGGGTAAGAAGGATGGCTCTCAGCCGGCCGTGTATTGATTATCGGGGTTTAATACATCACGGTCAAAACAAGTATCCCTGCCCTTGATGAGTTCTGCCTTCACTCCTTACAGGGTGCTGCGGTGTTCACCAACTAACCTACCAATCGTATCACATGGTCCGGATCAGACGAGTGGTTGACGGGTTTCAATACACCGATGGGTCACTTGTGTATCAGGTGATGCCGTTTTGGACTGACCAATGCTCAGCGGTATTCCGGTATGGTGAGCAGCGTCCTGAGAAGATATGATCGGTCTCTTTGTGTTTTGTTTACCTGGATACATTCTGATCTTCTCAAGAACCTTCCACCCTACGTCCAGCATACGGCCCAGGTTCTGCAGCGATTGTTGAAAATCGCCTGTTCGTGAGGCGAGGGTGGTTTCACGCCCTGCCGACATCCTTTCACCGGTACATCATCTCAGGAATTTGGATGGACCAGGGACGGACAAGCGATTCTGGAATGGGCCCAGGTGCGAGATTGCAGCTCCAGAGATTTTTTGGGGTTTCGATTTCTGCCAGATTCATCGGGATTACACGTGTGGCCGCTCGTTAACGGCCTTGACTACCCAGTATCAGGAAGCTTCAAGTGGAATAGGCGGGATCAGAGGGCGTTTCTGGATTTGAAGGCGATTCACCAGCAGCACCCGATTCTCCCTCCAGCCGGACGCGGCCGTCAGTTCGTCGTTGAAGTGGTGGCGTCTGATGTGGGAGTTAGCGCCATCCTGTCGCAGCGATGCTCCACGGACAGTAAACTCCCATCCCTGCGCCTACTACTCTCGTCGCCTTTCGCCTGCGCAGAGGAATTACGATGTGGGTAACCGGGAGCTTCTCCTTGGTGAAACTTGCACTGGAGGAGTGGCGCCACTGGTTGGGGGGCGGCGCAACCTTTGTTGTCTGACTGACCACAAATCTGCTACGTGCAATCGGCTAGACGTCTCCAACTCCCGTCAGGCCAATTGATGCGTTGTTTTTTGAACCGATTCAATTTTTCCCTGGCGTTCACCTGATCTGAACGGCAAGTGGGCCCCTTTGTCTCGAGATGTTCTCCAAGGCGGAGGGGAGTGGGTCCAAACCAGACAATTCTCCCCGGAACTGCGTCGTGAGGCCCCAGGTGGAAGGGTGAGGGGGAGGTAGTGGCGGCCACCGGGCGCAGCCAGTCCCGATTAGCAGTCCACCAGTCGGTTGTTTGTGCCTGAGTCGGTTCGTCCCTGCAGTCCTCAGCTAATTTCACGCCAGCAAGATGGCTTGTCACCCTGGCGTGGCTCGACGATAGCGTTTACAACCCATGAACATTTTTGGTGGCCTGCCATGCATGAGATTATGTTGCTACTTCCGTGTGTGCGCAAATAAAATTCCTGTCGGCCCAACTCTGACTACTTCATCCCCTTCTATTCCGGCGACCATGAGTGGCATCTGGCCCTGGACTTTGTCACTGGGTTGCCCTTCTGAGAACACGGTCGTTCTGACTATCGTGACAGATTCAGCAAGTTCGCCCACTTTGTGCCAATTGCCAGCTTCCCTCTGCCTCGGAACGTCAGAGATCCTGGTTAGGGGAGGTTTTCAGGGTCACCGGGTTGCCCAGTGATGTCGTTTCCACCGTGGCCCTCAGTTTTTACCTCTGCTGTCTGGAAGTCCTTCTGTTTGGCCATTGGAGCTACAGTCAGTCTCACATCTGGTTTTCACCCCCAAATCTAATGGTCAGGCGGAGAGAGCCAAAGTAATCGTCGCTGCCTGGCCTCTTCCAACCCCACCTCCTGGAGTCTCTCAGTTGCCTTGGGTTGAGTATGCCCACAATACTCTCCCTACATCTGCCACTAGGATGTCTCCCCTTCCAGTGCCTGTATAGCTACCAACCTCCCTTGTTCCCTTCTCCAGGAGAAGGGAGCTCTCAGTGCCTTCTGTTCAGGCCCATATTAAATGCGTTGCCACCGGGACACCACATCGGGCCAACCTCCTTAGAGATTTCGCGGTATCAGCTCCAGGCGAATCGTCGCGGATCCCATCCCACCTACACCATGGAATGGTCTGGTTGGCCGGGATCTTCCCTTTGGACTGAGTCTAGGAAGTTGTTGCTATTCATTGGTCCGTTTGTGGTGGAGAAGGTGATCAATCCGGTGGTTTCGACTCAAACTCCCGAGACGCTCAGAGTCCATCCCACCTTTCATGTCTCCTGCCTCAAGCCTGTTTTCCTCAGTCCTCTGTTGCCTCCTCCGCCTCCTCCTCCTCCTCCTCGGATGATCGGAGGTGGTCCTGCCTACACGGTGCGGCGCATCATGGATTTGAGCAGGCGGGAGCGGGGTTTCCAGTATCTCGTGGACTGGGAGGGTATGGTCCTGAAGAGAGGAGTTGATTCATGGCGACAGATCCTAGATGCTACCTGCATCTCATATGCCTCCCATCCTGGCGCTCAGAGATTCCGGTGGCGTTAAATGTACTGTAGCGATCCCGGCAGTCTGAGTCGGGTCTGTCTGTGGACTAGTTTGTCTGCTCGTGATCTCCAGTTTCCCGAGGGTTCTGGCAGGCGCTCAGAGCTCTCTTGATTTCCGCACCTGCATCCATCACAATCTGCACACCTGGTCCTGATCATCACCCTTCTTAGGCTCTGGCCTAACATCCATTCCCTGCCGGATGACAGCCATGAACAGTAGGTTTACCAGAGTATCAGTCTTAGAGCTTCTAGCGTTAGTTTTGTTGTTTTGCACCTTGTTGGTTTTGTTGTTTTACTTATCTTTTTGTTCCATCTGCAGTCACTCGTCCCGGAACCTTCATCCAACCTCTGCCTGGTGATGGCGGCTGCCTGAGCCATGATTGAATCAACCACTGCACCCCCCAACAACTAACCAACGCCGCCCGCTCTGTTCCTAGTTTATTCAGCATCACTCTTGAATTTGTAAATCTTACTCTGTCGTTTCAAAGCTCACCTTGTCTAATGGTCTGCTTCTGGGTTCTGGCTTTGTTC
>NW_025540525.1:0-5147 GCF_020615455.1 Coregonus clupeaformis | reverse complement strand
GTAACGATCCCACAGTCTGAGTTTGGTCCCGTCTGCGGACTAGTGTTTCCTGTTCGTAAATTTCAGTTTCCCGAGGTTTCGGGAACGCTCCGGGGAGCCCCTTCGGCTTTCCCGCACCTGCATCCTTGGCTGGGCACCTGCACACCTGGCTCATCATCACCTCAGGCTCCCCACAAACATCCAGTTCTGCCGGATCAATAGCCGAACAGCAGGTGTTCTGCGTATCAGTTTAGAGTATTCATGAGTTTTGTTATTTTGTACTCTTGTTGAGTTTTTTGTGTTCTTACCTGCTTTTGTTCCACCTGCAGTCACACGTCCGGAACCCACCCACTTTTGCCTGATGGGCCAGCGGCCACCGTAGCCATCACTGGATTCAGCACTGCACTTCAATCGATTTCCAAATCACGCCATTGTCCCTGGATTCTTCAATTCTTTTGTTGGCCCATTAAACCTCACTACTAAACTTTCTCTTGTCCTGGCCTGCTTGGGGTTTGGCTGAGGAACTAGAGAACGTCCGCCAAATATGAACCCAGCGACCTGGACTTTGCCCGCGCGTGCCATTACCCAGCAGGAGAAGATGTTAGACCATCAGTAGCATGGTACTACAGGAGATCGCGCAGCCGTCAACCCTACCGCCTGACGGAGGTCCAGAACTAACGCCAGTGTCCGGGGTGGAGGACTGATTACCGGTTTTACCCATCTCGCCTGCCGCTGAAGTAGTTCTGAGCCTAAGGTTCGGCCGATAAGTGCTGAGAGGGGGAGCTGGGAAGATGCCGCCCTTCCTTGCAGTGATTAGTGTCTTGATCTTACAGCCCTACTCTATACAAACAAGGCTAGATAGCCTTTTTTGATTGAGTTGCTGCGTGGTCGGGCGCTGGAGTGGGCTTCAGCCGCTTGTTATGACAGATCCCTGCATGGTTTACAAATTAGGGGTTCACGGTTTCCAGGATGTGATAGTTTCTTCACCATTCCAGTTCGAGGGAAGGGACGAGCTAGGCGCGTCTGTTTTCTCTTCACCAAGGAACTCGTAGAGCGCGTACGACTTCTGGGACTGGAAGTTCAAGACGCTGGCTGTGGAGAGGTGGAACGAGAGTCTTTGTAAGCGGCTCATCAGGCCTGTCGGAGCAGCTCAAGGATGAGCTGATCTCCTATCCGGAGCTTCAGTGACCTGGACAGCTTGTAGCCTTGTCTATTCGGGTGGATAATCGAGTCCTAGAGCCGGAGAGGAGAAGCAATGTCAGTCCATTCAACTCGATCAGCTTCCTCAGTTCTCAGCGCCGGTCGGGTGGTGGATCAGAACACGCCGATTGGCTTCCTCTCCACCACAAAGGATTAAAGGGGAGAGGACTCTTCCGATTCTGAACCTACGCAAGCGGGGGCGCACGGCTAAATTGGCGAGGAGCGCCAACATAGACCGGCATTCTAACTGCTGCCTCTCCTATCAGGTCGCCGACACATTCTCCACTTGTTCGTCGTCAACTGCCCGCTCATGGGTTGGGAGGACTTTTAATAAATAGTTTCAACCTCTCAGTACCTCTGTCAGACTGCCTGCTACCTTGTGAACAGAATCAGAGCTTAGCGCTAACGCTTATCGATTCAGGCGCTGGCGAAGCCTTTCTTGATGCCGAAAGCAGAACAGCTGGGGCTTTCCAAGAGCACTGCTTGTGAGTTCATTGAAGCTACCACTGAACGTGGTAGTAGTCACACGTATCACGATGAGGGACTGAACTGTTAAGATGGGTTGTCGGGAATCATTCTGAGATGATTTCCCATTTTTTCATTCTGCCGTCTTCCCATGTTCCTCCGTCGATACCCTGGCTGAAGGAACATAATCCCACGCTCGATTGGGTGACGTGGGCAAGGTAACGCAGTTGAGCCTTGATTGTCATGCTAATCAGCCCAAGACTTGCCTGCCCATTCGGGGTTCCCAGTCAGGTGATTGAGGCTAAACTCCCCCAGATTTGTCCCTTGGTTCAGACATATCACCCATTTGGGGGAAGTTTTCAGCAAGCAGAAGGCCTTGTCACTTCCTCCCCACCACCATATGATTGTGCCATCAACCTGGTTCCTGAGCTGTCTACTCCCAAGGGTAGGTTAGGCGAGTATTTCTCGACCTGAACGCGAGGGGCGCTTGGAGACCCACCGGGCAGTCCCTAGCTGCTGGAGTCTCGCCTGGCCCTCGCCATCACCCCTGGTGATTCCGGAAAGAAGGACACCTTCACTCGCATTGATTATCGGGGGTTGAATGACATCACGGTCAAGAACAAGTAACTCTGCCTGATGAGTTCTGCCTTCTCGACTTACAGGGTGCTACGGTGTTCACTGCTTAGACTCACGCAATGCGTATCACCTGGTCCGGATCATGAGGGGGACGAGTGGTTGACGGTTCACACCGATGGGTCACCAAGTATCAGGTGAGTGGGCTGCTTGACTGACCAATGCTCCAGCGTGTATTCCAGAGGCATGGTGAACCACGTCCTGAGAGATACATCGGCCCTTCGTGTTTGTTTACTGGGATGACATTCTGATTCTTCAAGCAACCTTCCACCACTGCCCAGCATGTCCGGCAGGTTCTTGGTAAACATTGTTGGGAGAATCGCGTCTCGGTGGATGCCGAAAAGGCGGAAGTTTCACGCCTTGGCTCACTCACACCTTCCGGCACACTATCCTCAGTGAGAATAGGATGGATCAGGAGAAGGTTAGAGCGGGTTCTGAATGGGTCCAGCCCGTACTTAGATTGCAACTCCAGAGATTTTGCTCATGGTCTCCTCTCGGCAGAGATTCATCCGGGGATTACAGCCGTGGTGGGCCGCCTGCATTGAACTGCCTTGACTTCAGCATCAGACCTGGGCGGAACTGGAGGCGAATCGAAAGCGCTTGGATTTGAAGAGGCATTCACTAACGCACTGGTTCTTCTTCAACCGGACACCGCCCGCCAGTTCGCTGAAGTGGACGCGGTTTGATGGGAGCGGGTTATCTGCCGAAAGCGGCGTTCGGGACGGACAGCAAACTCATCCTCGCGCCATTACTCGCTCATTGCAGAGAGGAATTACGGGTAACCGAGCCTTCAGAAATCTCTGCTCGAGGAGTGGCGCTACTGGTTGGAGGGGGGTTGAAAAATCGCTTATTGTCTGGACTGATCACAAGACCAGAGCGACGCGGTAATCGCTAAACGCCTCAACTCCCGCCACAGGTGGGCGCGGTTTTTCGACGATTCAAGTTTGCCTGACGCCCACTCTGATCGCAGAACGGGCGGACGCCTGTTCCGGATGTGTGTTCTCCAAGACGGAGGAGAGTGGGTCCAAGATCGAGACTATTCGGAACTGCGTCAGGAGCAGTGATGTGAAAGATTGAGAGGAGGAAGAAGTGGTTCTGACTAGCAGCCCGTCCGGTAACGGTCCACCGGGTCGTTGTTTGTGTCTTTGAGTCGTTCGCCCTGCTGTTCCTCAAATGGTCCTAACGCCAGCAAGATGGCTTTGGTCACCGGCGTGGCTCGGACGATGGCGTTCCTTCGCAGACGCTTTGGTGGCTCTGCCATGGCCGAGATACTCGGGCCGGTTGTTGCCTGTCCAGTGTGTGCGCAGAATAAGATTCAATCGGCCCAGCTCTGGACTACTGGACCCCCTTCCTATTCCCGCGTCCTATGGTCGGATCTCGGCCCTGGACTTCTCACACGGTTGCCCGCTTCTGAGGGGAACACGGTCATTTTGACTATCGCATAGATCTGCAAGTTCGCCCACTTTGTGCCTTGTATTGTCAGCCCTCTGCCTGGAGACGTCCGAGATCCTAAGTTAGGAGGAGCTTTCAGGGGTCCACGGGTTGCCCAGGATATCGTTTCGGCCGTGGCCTTCAGCCTACCTCTGCCACCTGGAAGTCCTTCTGTTTGGCCATTGGAGCTAGGCCGTCTCACATCTGGTTTTCACCCCAATCCAATGGTCAGGTTGAGAGAGCCAACCAGAAGATGGAATCCACGCTACGCTGTCTGATTCCTTCAACCCCACCTCCTGGGCCTCTGAAGCTGTCTCCTGGGTTGAGCAGCTGCTGGGCCTCCCACATCAGCCACTGGGATGTCTCCTTCCAGTGCCTGTATGAATACCAACCTCCCCTGCTCCCTTCTCAGAAGAAGGAGCTTATCAGTGCCCCTGTTCAGGCTCACATTCGTCGCCATGACTGTACCTGCTGAAGGCACTTTTTGTTTGGATTGATTAGTGCTATTTGTCGCCGATCCGCCGCTTCAATTTATAACGTTTATCTGAGATATTGGTTGTCGCTGATCTTCATGCTGACTTGAAATTTATAAAAAAATGTCACAAAATTAGTAAGAAGATCAATTGGTAGCCGACTTAACCATTTGTGATTGCTAAGAGTCATCCGGCTTCATGCCTCCAGTTTATCTAACTCTGCTCCGCCTCCTCTCTCCTCTCCTCGGATGATCGGAGGTGGTCCTGCTCACACGGGGTGCGGCGATCATGGATCCCAGACGGGGCCGGGAGCCTGGGTGCATTTCCGTGGGACTGGGAGGCAAATGGTCCTAAGAGAGAGTTGGATTCCGCGCCAGGCCCTAGATGCCGACCTCATCAGGAATTCTTACTGCCTCATCCTTAGGTCAGGAGTCTCGCCGTGCGCCTGGTCGGAGGGGGGGTACTGTAACGATCCCGCAGTCTGAGCTGGTCCTGTCTGGTGACTAGTGCTTCTTGTCTGTGAGTTTCCAGCTCTCCCGAGGGGTTCGAACGCCTGGGAGCTCTCTGTTTCTTCCCCGCACCTGCATCCCATGGCCAGCAATCTGGGTACACCTGGCCTCACTATCACCCCTTTAGGCTCTGCCAACATCCAGTTCCCTGCTGGAACGTTAGAGCCATGAACATTGTAGGTTCATGGATTAAGCGCTTAGAGGGTTCTAGCGTGAGTTTGGGAGTGATATTTTGTACTTTGCTGAGTTTTTATGTTCTTACCTCCGCTTTTGTTCCACCTGCAGTCACACGGCCCGGAACCTCCTACTCTGCCTGACATCGGCGGCTGCCGAGCCATCACTGACCCACTGCACCCCCCAATCACTTCAACCACGCCGCCCGCTCTGTCCCTGGATTCTTCTGCACCTTTTGTCGTATCTAATAAACTCACCTTCGTCAACTGTCCTGGTCTGCTTT
>NW_025540524.1:0-5161 GCF_020615455.1 Coregonus clupeaformis | reverse complement strand
TGTCACGAGAGTTAAGCCCGAACCCAGAAGCAGACCAGACAAGGGGTTGCGAAGTGTTTATTCAAGTTCAATAGAGTGATGCTGAATAATCCAGGAAGCAGAGCGAAGGCTGCGTTGATTAGTTGTTGGGGTGCAGTGGTTGATCCTATCCTGGGTCGCGAGCCGCCGACCACCAGGCAGAGAGGTTGGATGAAGGTTCCGGACGGGTGACTGCAGATGGAACAAAACGGGGTGAGTAAGCAACAAACCAACAAGGTGCAAAAACAACAAAACTAACGCAATAGGCTCCAAGACTGATACTCTGGTAAACCCTACTGTTCATGGCCACCCCCATCCGGCAGACTGATGTTAGCCAGAGCCCAAGAAGGGTGGGGATGATCAGGACCAGGGGTGTGCAGACTGCTGATGGGATACAGGTGTGGAAACCGAGCGAGAGCTCCCGCGGAGCGCTCCCGAACCCTCGGGAAACTGGAGATCACGAACAGAAAAAACTAGTCACCAGGACAGGACCCGACTCCAGACTGCCGGGATCGCAAGCGAGCACTCCTCCCGGGACGTAACGCCACCGGCAGCTGGACTCCCGGAGCGACCAGGATGAGGCGGTAGAAGTCACGAGATGAGGCCAGCATCTATGACCCGTCGCCGCGAATCCAACTCCTCTCTTCAGGACCATACCCCTCCCAGTCCACGCAGATACTGGAAACCCGCCCGCCTGCCTAAATCCATGACGACGCACCGATTCAGTGCAGGGACCACCTCCGATCATCCGAGGAGGAGGAGGAGGAGGCGGAGGAGGCAACAGAGGACTGAGGGAAAACAGGCTTGAGGCAGGAGAGACATGAAAGGTGGGATGGACTTCCGAGCGGCCCTCGGGAGTTTGAGCTTCCGAACTGCCACCGGATTGATCACCTTTCTCCACCACAAACGGACCAATGAACTTCGGCAACAACTTCCTATGACCCAGTCCGTAAAGCGAAGATCCCGTGGCCAACCAGACCCTATCTCCGATGGTGTAGGTGGGAAGCGATCCGGCGTATTTCATTCGCTGGGGAGCCGATACCGTCCGAAACTCTAAGGAGTGCTTTTCTGGCCCGATGCCAGTGTCCGGTGGCAACGAGAATATGGACTGAACAGAAGGCACTGGAGAGCCTCTTCTCCCATGAGAAGGGAACTAGGGCGTAAGGTGGTAGCCAACAGGCACCGGAAGGGGAGACAGATCCCAGTGGCAGATGTAGGGAGAGATTGTGGCATACTCAACCAAGGCAACTGGACCCAGGTGAGGTTGGAAGAGGCCAGACAGCGTAGCGTGATTCCATCTTCTGCTTGGCTTCTCCGCCTGACCAGGCTAGATTGGGGGTAAAACCAGATGTGAGACTGACTGTAGCTCCAATGGCCAAACAGAAGCGACTTCCAGACAGCAGAGGTAAACTGAGGGCCACGGTCGGAAACGATATCACTGGGCAACCCGGGACCCTGAAAACCTCCCCAACCACAGGATCTCGACGCCGAGGCAGAGGGAAGCTTGGCAATAGGCACAAAAGTGGGCGAACTTGCTGAATCTGTCCGCGATGAGTCAGAACGACCGTGTTCCTCAGAAGGGGCAACCCTGAGACAAAGTCCAGTGGGCCAGACGACCATGGTCGCCGGGGAATGTGGAAGGGGGATGGTCCAGAGCTGGGCCGATTGGTAATTTTATTCTGCGCACACACTGGCTACGGAGGCCGCAACACAACCCCGTAGTATCTCGGCCATGGCAGGCCACCAAAAACCCATAAAAAACGCCTATTGTCCGCAGCCACGCCAGGGGTGACAAGCCATCTTGCTAAGGCGTGGGACCATTTGAGGACAGCAGACGAACCGACTCAGGCACAAACAACCGACCGGTGGACCAGTTACCGGGACCGGGCTGAGTCCGGGCGGGTTTGCCAGCACCTCCACTCTTCCACGTGAACTGCTCCCACGACGCAGCCCGGGAGAATTGTGTCGTTGGACCACGCTGGAGAAAATCCGGGCACAGATGCCTCCCGCCAGGCCGCTCTTAGATCCAGGTCGGAACGCCTGAAAATTGACTCGCTAAAAACAACGCCAACCTGGCCTAGACTGGGAGTGAGACGCTTTGATGCAGGGGGCAAAAGATTCTTGTGGTCAGTCCAGACAAAAACGTGCTGCTCCGCCCCTCCAAACCAGTGGCGCACTCAGCGGCAAGGCTCACCGCGCGGATAGCTCCCGGTTACCCACATCGCAATTCCTCTCCGCGCGAAAGGCCACCCAGAGTAGCAGGCGCAGGGATGGAGTTTACTGTCCGTGGAGCATCCACAGATGGCATGCCTTAACTCCCACATCAGACGCCGCCCACTTCAACGAGAACTGACGGGCCGGTCCGGTTGAGAGAGAATCGCGCGCTGTGAATCGCCTCTCAAATCCAGAAACGCTGATCCGCCTCCGATTCCACTTGAAGGTCCTGATACCGGAAGTCAAGGCAGTTAACGGAGCGCCACACGGCTGTAATCCCGGGATGAACCAAGCGCGAGAAATTCGAATCCCTAAAAATCTCTGGGAGCGTAATCTCGCATCGGCTGGGCCCATTCCAGAACCAGCCTAACCTTCTCCTGGTCCATCCTGCAACCTTCTGGAGATACGGTACCCGTAGAAAGGCATGTCGTGGGGGCGTGAAACTCGCGACTTCTCGGCCTTCAATAACAGGCGATTCCTCCAACACCGCTGCAGAACTCTGCCGGACATGCTGTGGACGCGGTCGAAAGGTTCCTTCGAAGAAGATCAGAATGTCATCCAGGTAAACAAACAGCAAAGAGACCGATCATATCTCCCAGGACGCCAAGCTCACCATATCTGGAACACCGCCGGAGCATTGGCCGTCCAAACGGCATCACCTGGATACCTGGGCGACCCACCGGGTGTATTGAAACTCCGCCAACCACTCCCTTCTGATCCGGGACTATGTGATACGAAGATGGTAGGTTTAGCTTGGTGAACACCGTGAGCACCCCGTAAGGAGTCGAACAGAACCCACTGAAGGGTAGGGGATACTTTGTTCTCGACCGTGATGTCATCCAACCCATAATCAATACACGAGTCGAAGAGAGCTCATCCTTCTTACCCACAAAAGAAGAATCTAGTGGGTGATACTAGGACCCAACGAGACCAGCAGCTTGGACCTCCTTTAGTCCTCCAAAGCCTCAATGCTCCTAGGTCGGGAGATACTGTATAACCTTCCCTTGGGGTAGACAGCTCCAGGGAACAGGCTGATGGGCTACAACCATTGGTCGGTGGGGAGGGAGTGGACAGAGCCTTCTGCTTACTGAAAACTTCCCCAAATCGTGATATGTCTCGGGAACCAGGGACAATTCTGGGGGTTTAGCTCAATCACCTGGACTGGGAACCCACTGGGGGCAGGCAGTCTTGAGACAGTTAGCATGACAATCAAGGCTCCAATCTCGTCCTTGCCGTCACACCAATCGACCGGGATTGTAGTTCCTTCAGCCAGCGTATCCCAAGTACCAGGAGGAACTTTGGAAGACGGTAGAATAAGAATGAATATTCGAATGATTCCCGACAACCGCGATTTAACCCGTTTGGTCCTCATCGGATACGCGCCAGACTACTGCCGCCCAGAGTGGTAGCTTCAATGGCTTCTCCCGGCAATTGCTCCTTGGAAAGCTCCCAGCTGTTCCACCTAACTCGCATCTGTGGAAAGCTTCCACTCCGGCACCCGAACCGGTGGCGCTGCTAATCGCTAAGCTCTGATTCCTGTCTGTAAGTGGTAGCAGAGAAACGGGTCCACAGAGTATTGAGAGGACAAACTGGGCTCGCTAAAAGTCCTCCCCAACCTGACGAGTCGCACAGATTTGACGAATTCGACTAAACCTGAGAAGCTGATCGCCGTTGGACTTGAGCCCATTGCTTTCTTCTCCTTCGCCTCGGACTCGATTATCACCCGAATAGACAAGCTACAGCTGTCCAGGCTACTGTCAATGGATAGAGATCAACTCATCCTTTGAGCTGCTCCGAGCAGACCTGGGCCGCAGCAGAGCCTCTTCCACCCACTCTCCACAGCCAACGCCTTGAACCCGATCACGGCTCGCCACGCAGCGAGTTCCTGTGAAGGCCAAACCAGGCTCAGCCTAGCCCGTCCCTCCTCGGACGGAATGGCCAAGAGCCTCATTCCCGGCCGTGAACCCCGGGTACGAAGCCACGCAGGGGTCCTGCCGCGCCCAAACGGCTGAAGCCCACTCCGGCGCCGACCACGCAGCAACGCACTCACAAAGGCTATCCTAGCCTTGTCTCAGGCATAAGAGTGTGGGCTGTGGATCAACACTAATCCAGCACTGCATAAGGAAGGAACGGCATCTTCCCCAGCCCCCCTCATACCGTAAGGCCGAACCTCTCGGCTCACGGAAGGACAGCACCTTCTCAGAAGCGAGAGATGTGGGTGAAACTGTGAGGATCCTTCCACCGGACACTTGCGCTTGGTTCTGGACCTCCGCCAGACCGCCAGAAAGGTTCCGAACTGCCAACGATTACCCGGTACTGCAGCTATGATGGCCCAAATCTTCTCCCGATGGGTAATGGCATGGCGAACAGAGTCCAGGTCCGCTGGGTTCATTACTGGCCGGATCGCTCTGTCACGAGTTTAAGCCAGAACCCAGCAGGCATCGCCAGGACAAGGTAGAGTTAATGAAACGAAGGTGAGTGCCTATTGGAGCAAAGTAAAGTGATGCTCAGACCCAGGGGAAATAGAGCGGGCGGCGTGTTGCTGGGGCATATGCGTGTGATCCCATCCCACGCAGCCACTCACCAGGGCAGAGGCTGGCTGTCCGGACGGTGACCCGCAGATGGAACAAAACGGGTGAGTAAGCACAAACCACCACAGTGCAAAAACAACAAAACACGCTATAGGCTCTGAGGTGACTGATGCTCTGGTAAACCTACTGTTCATATGGTACGTTATCCGCGAGAACTGGATGTTAGGCCAGGAGCCAAGAAGGCTGATGATCAGGACCAGGTGTGCAGATTGCTGATGGGATACAGGTGTGGAAACCAAGAGCTTTCCTGAGCTGCCTCTGAACCTGGAACTGGGAGACTCACCACCAGAAAACCTAGTCACCAAGACAGACCCGACTCAGACTGCCGGGATCGTACA
>NW_025540523.1:0-5162 GCF_020615455.1 Coregonus clupeaformis | reverse complement strand
TGTCACGAGTTACAAAGCCAGAACCCAGAAGCAGACCAGGACAAGGTAAGTTGAAACGAAGGTGAGTGTTTATTTATAAACTTCAAGAGTGATGCTGAATAACCCAGGGAACAGAGCGAGGCGGCGTTGATTAGTTGTTGGGGGTGCAGTGGTTGATCCCATCGACTCGGCGCCGCCACCACCAGGCAGAGGTTGGGCGAAGGTTCCGGTGCTGCAGAGAAAAAACGAGGTAAGTCAACAAAACCAACAAGGTGCAAAACAAAAAACGCTAGAGCTCGAAGACGATCTGTAACGTTCATGCCATCCGGCAGGGAATGGAGTACCAGAAAGCCTAAGAAGGGTGATGATCAGGACCAGGTGTCAGATTGCTGATGTGGGATGGCAGGTGCGGAAATCAAGGAGCTCCCCGGAGCTGCTCCAGAACCCCTCGGGAAACGGGAGATCACGAGCAGAAAAACTAGTCCACAGACAGGACCCGACTCAGACTGCCGGATCGCTACAGTACTCCCTCCGAAACGCCACCGGGCGGATCCCGGAGCGCCAGGATGGAGAGCGGTAGAAGTTACGAAGAGGTTAGCATCTAGGATCTGTCGCCAAGGAAAACTCCTCTTCAGGACCATACTCGAGATACTGAACCCCGGCCCCCGCGTTGGAATCCATGATGCGCCGCACCGGTAGCAGGACCACCTCCGATCACCCGAGGAGGAGGAGGAGGAGGCGGAGGAGGCAACAGAGGACTGAGGAAAACAGGCTTGAGGCAGGAGACATGAAAGGTGGGATGGACGCGGCCCTGGGAGTTTGAGTCGAACTGCCACCGGATTGATCACCTTCACCACAAACGGACCAATGAATTCGGTAACAACCCCAGACTCAGTCCGGAAAAGCGAAGATCCTTGCCAACCAGACCCATTCATGGCGTAGGGGGGAGATCCGGCGACGATCGCCGGAGTGATACGCCGAATAAGGAGTCCTCCCGATGCCAGGTCCGTGGCAACGAATTAATATGGGCCTGAACAGAAGGCACTGAGAGCTCCTTTTCTGAGAAGGGAACAAGGGAGGTTGGCAGCCATACAGGCACTGGAAGGGAGACATCCCAGTGGCAGATGTAGGGAGAGTATTGGGGGTATACTCAACCCGGCAACTGAGAGACCCAGGAGGTGGGGTTGGAAGAGGCCAGGCAGCGTGTGATTCCATCTTCTGGCTGGCTCTCTGACCATTAGATTGGGGGTGAAAACCAGATGTGAGACTGACTGTAGCTCCAATGGCCAAAACAGAAGGACTTCCAGACAGCAGAGGTAAACTGAGGGCCACGGTCGGAAACGATATCACTGGGCAAACCCGTGGACCCCGAAAACCTCCCTAACAGGTTCGCCCGAGGCAGAGGGAAGCTTGGCAATTGGCACAAAGTGGGCGAACTTGCTGAATCTGGGTCCACGAAGCAGAACGACCGGTCCCAGAAGCGGGCAACCCAGTGACAAAGTCCAGGGCCAGGATGCGACCATGGTCGCCGGGAATAGGAAGGGGGTGAGTGTCCAGAGCTGGGTTTCCGATTGGTACTTTATTCTGCGCACACACTGGACAGGCAGCAACATAACCCCCGAGTATCTCGGCCATAGGCAGGCCACCAAAAACGCTGCGAAGCAAACGCCATCGCCCGAGCGCCACGCCAGGGTGACAAGCCATCTTGCTGGCGTGGGACCATTTGAGGACCGCAGGACCAACCGACTCAGGCACAAACAACCGACGGGTGGACCAGCTATCGGGACCGGCCGCGCGAAGCCGCCACACCTCCTCCTCAATCTTCCACCCAACAGCTCTACGACGCAGTTCCGGGGGAGAATTGCCTCGCCCCTGGACTTTCCGTGGAGAACATCCGAGACAAGCCGGCCCGCTTGCCGCTTCTTAGATCCAGGTCGGAACGCAGGGAAAATTGAATCGGCCCCAAAAACAACACTACCTGGCCTGACGGGAGTTGAGACGCCCAGCCGATTGCACGTAGCAAGACTCTTGTGGTTAGTCCAGACAAAAACGTGCTCCCCTCCAAACCAGTGGCCCACTCCTCCAAGGCAAGTTTCACCGCGAGAAGCTCCCGGGTTACCCACATCGCACCTCCTTCCCCGGAGGCGAAAGGCGACTAGAGTAGTAGGCGAGGGATGGAGTTTACTGTCCGTGGGAGCATCGCTGCGACAGGATGGCGCCAACTCCCACATCAGACGCTGGCCCACTTCAACGCGAACTGACGGGCCGTGGTCCGTTGAGAGAGAATCCGCGCAGGTGAATCGCCTCAAATCCAGAAACGCTCGATCCGGCCTCCGCGATTCCACTTGAAGCTCCTGATACTGGAAGTCAAGGCAGCTAACGGAGCGCCACACGGCTGTAATCCCGGATGAATCTGCGGTAGAAATTCGCAAACCCCAAAAACTCTGGAGCTGCAATGCACGGGCTGGGCCCATTCCAGAACCGCCTAACCTTTCCTGGTCCATCCTAATCTCTCCCCCGGAGATGATGTACCCGAGAAAAGTGATGTCGGGTGGGCGTGAAACTCGCACTTCTCGGCCTTTCACGAACAGGCGATTCTCCAACACCGCTGCAGAACCTGCCGGACATGCTGGACGTGGTCGGAAGGTTCCTCGAGAAGATCAGAATGTCATCCAGGTAAACAAACACAAAGAGACCGATCATATCTCCCAGGACGCCGCTCACCATACTCTGGAATACCGCTGGAGCATTGGTCAGCCCAAACGGCATCACTGATACTGAGCGACCATCGGTGTATTAAACCCGCCAACCACTCGCCTTCTCTGATCCGGACATGTATACGACATTGCGAGGGTTAGCTTGGTGAACACCGTGAAGCACCCTGTAAGGAGTCGAAGGCAGAACTCATCAAGGGCAGGGGATACTTGTTCTTGACCGTGATGTCTAACCCCCGATAATCAATACACGGCCGAAGAGAGCCATCCTTCTACCCACAAAGAGAATCCTGCCCCCAGGGGTGATGACGAGTGACGAACGAGACCGCAGCTAGGGACTCTTGATGAGGTTCTCACGTCTCAGGGCGGGAGATACTGTAGAACCTTCCCTTTGGGGGTAGACAGCTCCAGGGAACAGGTTGATGGCACAATCATTGGTCGGGTTGGGAGGGAGTGATAGAGCCTTCTGCTTACTGAACACTTCCCCAAATCGTGATATGTCTCGGGAAACCAGGGACAAATCTGGGGTTTAGCCTCAATCACCTGACTGGGAAACCCGAATGGGGACAGGCAGTCTTGAGACAGTTAAGCATGACCAAGGCTCCAACTCGCTACCTTGCCCGCCACCCAATCGAACGCGGGATTGTGTTCCTTCAGCCAGGGGTATCCAAGGACCAGAGGAACATGGGAAGATCGCAGAATGAAGAATGAAATTCATCTCCGAATGATTCCCCGACAACAGCATCTTAACCGCTCAGTCCTCATCGTGATACTGCAGCAGCTACTGCCGCTCAGAGGGGTCAATGGCTTCCGGCAATTGCCCTGAAAGCCCCAGCTGTTCCACCAACTCGGCATCAAGAAAGCTTCCATCGGCACTGAATCGAGAAAGCGCGAATCGCTAAGGCTGATTCAGTCGACAAGGGTAGCCGAAACGGGGTCTGACAGAGGTATTGAGAGGTTGCAACTGTCGCAAAAAGTCCTCCCAATTAGCGAGCCGCGCAGTTTGACGCGCCCTCGGGAACAGGTGGAATAATGTCCCCGAACCACCACAGTAGAGGCAGACAGCTAGTCACGCCTGATGTTGGCGCCTTCTGGTTAACCCCCGCCCTCACTTGCATGGGGTTCCGAACCGGGAGACAGGACCTCCACCAATCCCGTGAGGGGTGGACGATGATCACTATTCTGGTCCAATCCCCCACCCGAACTGGGACCTGAGAAGCTGATCGACTGACGGACCCCATTGCTTCCCCTCCTTCCCGATCGACTATACCCGAATAGAAAGGCTACCAAGCTGTCCAGGCCACCAGGCTCCCGGATAGGAGATCAACTCATCTGAGCTGTCTGCGACAGACCCTGGTAGAAGGCCGCTTGCAGAGACTCCTCATTCCACCCACTCTCCACAGCCACACGCCTTGAACTCGATCACGTTTCCGCACAGCAGGTTCCTCGGGAAGGAAACAGGCGCCTAGCTGCGCCCCCTCCTCGGACGGAATGGTCGAAAGCTTCCTCATCTCGGCCGGGGAACCCCTGGTGGGCGAAGCCATGCGGGGTCTTGTCGCCCTAAACGGCTGAAGCCTACCCAGCGCCGACCACGAGACAACTTCAATCACGAAGGCTATCCTAGCCTTGTCTGTGGCGTAAGAGTAGGGCTGGAGATCGAACACGAAACCCACACTGATAAGGAAAGAACGCATCTTTCCAGCCTCATATTTATCCGCGCCGGAACCTTGGGCCCACAGGAAGGACACCGCCCAGACGCGGCAGGCGCAGATGGGCGAAACCGCAGTGGATCCTCCACCGGAAACTTGTCGCTGGTTCTGGACCTCCGCCAGACCGGTAGAAAGTGTTCAACCGCCAAACGCTATCTCCCGTAGCTCGTTACGATGGTCGCATCCAACATCTTCTCCTGATGGGTAATGGCATGGGCTAACGAGTCAGGTCTGCACTACTGGCGTGTCTGTCGTACAAAGCCAGAACCAGCGGCCAGTGGACAAGTAGAAACAAGGTGAGTGCTTATTTACAAATCAAGAGTGATGCTGAATAATCCAGGGAACAGAGCGGGCGCGGATTAGTTGTTGGGGGCAGTGGTTGATTCAATCATGCAGCCCGCAGCCACGACACCAGGCAGAGGTTGGCGACGGGTTCCGGACGAGTGACTGCAGATGGAACAAAACGGAGGTGAGTAAACAACAATAAACCAACAAGGTGCAAAACAACAAAACTAACGCCAGAAGTCTACGACTGCAATCTGGAATCCCACTGTTATGCGGCTAACCCTCCGGCAGGGAATGGATGTTAGCCAGAGCCCAAGAAGGGTGAATGATCAGGACCAGGTGTGCAGATTGCTGAGGGATGGCAGGCGACGGAATCAAGAGGAGCTCCCGGAGCTGCTCCGGAAACCTCGGAAACCGGAGATCCCGGCAGAAAACCGTCAAACAGACAGGACCCGACCCAGACTAGCCGGGATCG
>NW_025540522.1:0-5184 GCF_020615455.1 Coregonus clupeaformis | reverse complement strand
ACATCCTGCAGTCTGAGCCGGGTCCTGTCTGGGTTACGTTTTTCTGTTCGTGATCTCCAGTTTCCCGAGGGTTCGGGAACGCTCTGGGAGCTCTCTTTATTTCCGCACCTGCATCCCACTCAGCAATCTGCACACCTGTCCTGATCAATACCCTCTTAGGCTCTGCCTAACATCCATTCTCAAGTCGGATCGTTAGCCATGAACAGTAGGTTTACCAGAGTATCAGTCTTAGAGCCTAGCGTTAGTTTTGTTGTTTTTGCACCTTGTTGGTTTGTTGCTTACTTACCCCCTCGCTTTTGTTCCATCTGCAGTCACCCATCTGAACCTTTCATCCAACCTCTGCCTGGTGGTCGCCGGCCGCCGACCCAGGATGGGATCAACCACTGCACCCCAACAACTAATCAACGCCGCCCGGCCTGCTCCCTGGATTATTCAGCATCACTCTTGAATTTGTAAATAAACACTCACCTCGCTTCAACTTACCTTGTCCTGGTCTGCTTCTGGGTTCTGGCTTAGCAACTCGTGACAGAACGATCCGGCCAGTAATGAAACCCAGCGGACCTGGACTCTGCCGCTATGCGCATTACCCAGCAGGAGAAAGATGTTGGGCCATCATAGCACGAGTACTACAGGAGAATCGCGGCTAACAGCCCGAACCTTTCTACCGGCGACGGAGGTCCAGAACCAACGCAAGTGTCCGGTGGAGGATCCACTATTCACCCATCTCGCCTGCCGCCGGAAGCTGTGTCCTTCCGTGAGCCCAAGGTCCCGACGCCGGATAAATATGAGGGGGGAGCTGGGAAGATGCCGTCCTTCCTTATGCAGTGTGGATTAGTGTTCGATCTACAGCCCTACTCTTATGCACACAGACAAGGCTAGGATAGCCTTTGTGATTGGAGTTGCCGCGTGGTGAGCGCGGAGTGGGCTTCAGCCGCTTTGGGAACGACAGGATCCCTGCATGGCTTGCATACCAGGGTTCACGGCCGAGATGAGGAAGCTCTTCGACCATTCCGTCCGGAGGGAGGGGACGTCAGCTAGGCGCCTTCTTCGCATCGCCAAGGAACCCGAGGTGGCCCACTTCGTGACCGAGCCCAAACGTTGGCTGGGGAGAGTGGGTGGAATGAGGAGAGGCTCTGGCAAGCGGCCTTTACCGGGGTCTGCCGGAGCAGCCAAGCGATGAGTTGATCTCCTTCCGGAGCCTAGTGACCTGGACAGCTTGGTAGCCTTGTCTATTGGGGTGGATAATCGAGTCCGAGAGCGAAGGAGGGAGAAGTGAATGGGTTCCGGCCCAACCGATCAGCTTCTCAGGTTCCAGTCGGGTCGCCGGGCCGCGGCGCGGCTCGCTAAAGTTGGGAGGACTTTTAGCGAGCCAGCCTCGACCTCTCAATACCTCTGCCAGACCCGCTTCCGGCTACCCTTATGAACAGGAATCAGAGCTTAGCGATTAACGCTTTATCGATTCAGGTGCCGACGGAAGCTTTCTAGACGCGAAGCTGGTGGAACAGCTGGGGCTTTTCCCAGGAGCAATTGCCGGAAGCCACTGGAAGCTACCACTCTGGACGGCAGTAGTCTGGGCACGCATCACGCACGAGGACTGAACCGTTAAGATGCGTTGTCGGGGAACCATTGCTGAGATGATTTCATTCTTCATTCTGCCGGCCTTCCCATGTTCCTTGGTCCTTGGGATTCCCTGGTGAAGGAACACAATCCCACGCTCGATGGGTGACGGGGCAAGGTAACGAGTTGGAGCCTTGATTGTCATGCTCACTGTCTCAAGGACCGTGCCCCTTCGTCCCAGTCAGGATGATTGAGCTAAACCCCCCAGATTTGTCCCTGGTTAGACATATCACGATTTGGGGGAAGTGTTTCAGTAAGCAGAAGGCTCTGTCACCCCTCCCCCCCGACCATATGGGATTGCGCCATCAACCTGTTCCCTGGAGCTGTCCACCCCAAGGGAAGGTTATACAGCATCTCCCGACCTGAACGTGAGGCTTTGGAGACCCACATCAAGGAGTCCCTAGCTGCTGGTCCCGCTGTGCGGTCTCGTCATCACCCCCTGGGGCAAGGTATTCTTTTGTGGGTAAGAATGGCCTTACCGTGCGTTGATTATCGGGGGTTGAATGACATCACGGTCAAGAACAAGTATCCCCTGCCCTGGATGAGCTCCGCCCTCGACTTACAGGGTGCTACGGTGTTCACCAAGCTAGACCCACGCACCGCGATCACATGGTCCGGATCAGAGAGGGGGGACGAGTGGTTGACGGCTTTCAACACACCGATCGGGGTCACTCGGTATCAGGTGATGCCGCTTGATGATGCCAATGCTCCAGCGGTATTCCAGAGTATGCAGAACGACGTGAGAGATAGGATCGGCCTTGTTTTGTTTATGGATGACTGGTCTTCCGAGGAACCTTCCGACCACGCCCAGCATGTCCGGGAGCCTCTGCAGCGATTGCTGGAGAACCGCCTGTTCGTGGCAGGCGCCGACGAAGTGCGAAGCCTTCACGCCCACACGACATCCTTTCGGTACATCATCTCCAGGGGAGAGAGATTAGGATGGACCGGAGAAGGTTAGAGCGGTTCTGGAATGGGCCCAGCCCGCCAGCGGATTGCAGCTCCAGAGATTTTTGGGGTTTGACTCACCGCAGGATTCATCCGGGTTACAATAGCCGGTGGCCGCCCGCTAAGACCGCTTGACTTCCAGCATCAGGACTCAAGTGGAACTGGAGGCGGATCGAGGCTTCGGGATTTGGAAGAGGCGATTCACCAACGCACCACTTCAACCGACACGGCCCGGCCAGTTCGCGTTGAAGTGGACGCCGCTGATGTGGGAGTTGGCGCCATCTGGCAGCGATGCTCCAGCGACAGAAACTCCATCCCTGGCGCCTACTACTCTTGCCGCCTTCGCCCATGGGAGAGGAAATACGATGTGGGTAACCGGGAGTTTCGTGACTTGCCTGGGAGGAGTGGCGCCACTGGTTGGAGGGGGCGGAGCAACCGCTTATTGTCTGGACTGACCACAAGAATCTTGCTTACGTGCAATCGGCTAAACGCCTCAACTCCCGCTCAGGCCAGGTGGGCGTTTTTTTCGGACGATTCAAGTTTTCCCTGACGTTCCGACCTGGATCTAAAGAAACGGCAAAGGCGGACGCCTTGTCCCGGATGTTCTCCAAGACGGAGGGAGAGTGGGCCCAAGACCGAGACAATTCTCCCTCCGGAACTGCAAGGCCGTGGGAGCAGTTATGTGGAAGATTGAGGAGGAGGGGCTGGCGGCTCTTGGACCAGCCCGGTCCCTAACGTCCACCCGGCTCGGTTGTTTGTGCCTGAGCCGGTTCGCCCCTGCGCTGTCCTCAAATGGTCCCACGCCAGCAAGATGGCTTGTCAGCCTGGCGTGGCTCGCTACAATGGCGTTTCTTCGCAGACGCTTTTTGGTGGCTCGCCGCGGCCGAGGACACTCGGGCTATGTTGCTGCTGTCCAGTGTGCGCAGAATAAAAGCACCAATCGGCCCAGCTCTGGACTACTTCACCCCTTTTCCTATTCCCCTCGCACCATGGTCGCATCTGGCCTGGACTTTGTCACTGGGCGGCCGCTGAGGGGGAACACGGTCGTTCTGACTATCGTGGGACAGAATTCAGCAAGTTCGCCCACTTTGTGCCAATTGCCAAGCTTCCTCTGCCCTCGGAGACGCCCGAGATCCTGGTTAGGGAGGTTTGTCGGTCCACGGGTTGCCCAGTGATATCAAGCTTTCCGACTCGAGGCCCCTCAGTTTACTCTGCTGTCTGGAAGTCTTCTGTTTGGCCATTGAGCCACAGTCAGTCTCACATTGGTTTTCACCCCCAATCTAATGGTCAGGCGGAGAGAGCCAACCAGAAGATGGAATCCACGCCACGCTGCCTGGCCTCTTCCAACCCCACCTCCCGGGTCATCTCAGTTGCCTTGGGCCGAGTATGCCCGCAATACTCTCCCCCTACATCTGCCACTGGGATGTCTCCCCTTCCAGTGCCTGTATGGCTACCAACCTCCCTTGTTCCTTCTCAGGAGAAGGAGCCTCAGTGCCTTCTGTTCAGGGCCCATATTCGCCGCTGCAGCACCGGACCTGGCACGGGCCAGAAAAGGCACTCCTTAGAGCTTCCGACCGCTATCAGCCCAGGCGACCGCCCCATCCCCGCTCCCACCTAACACCATCGGAGATAGGGTCTGCTTGGCTACACGGGATCTTCCTTTTGACGGACTGGAGTCTAGGAAGTTGTTACCGGTTCATTGGTCCGCGATTGTGGTGGAGAAGGTGATCAATCCGGTGGCAGTTCGACCAACTCCCGAGGACAGCCAGAGTCCATCCCACTTTTCATGTCTCCTGGGTCCTCAAGCCTGTTTTCCTCAGTCCCCTGTTGCCTCCTCCTGCCTCTTCCTCCTCCTCTCGGATGATCGGGAGGTGGTCTGCCCTACACGGCGCGCCGATCATGGATTCCAGACGGCGGGGCCGTGGGTTCAGTATCTCGTGGACTGGGAGGGGTGTGTGAAGAGAGGAGTTGGATTCGCGCACAGGTTCCTAGATGCTGACCTCATCAGTGACTTCTACCGCCTCATCCTGGGCTTCCGGGGAGTCCGCCCGGTGGCGTCTGGGCCGGAGGGGGGGTACTGTAACGATCCCGGCAGTCTGAGCCGGGTCCTGTCTGTTGACTGGTTTTTA
Source organism: Coregonus clupeaformis (assembly GCF_020615455.1). Classification (NCBI taxonomy): domain Eukaryota; kingdom Metazoa; phylum Chordata; class Actinopteri; order Salmoniformes; family Salmonidae; genus Coregonus; species Coregonus clupeaformis. The sequence continues at coordinate 493 of NW_025540522.1, read as the reverse complement.
TGTTCGTGATCTCCAGTTTCCCGAGGGTTCGGGAACGCCCCGGGGAGCCCTCTGATTTCCGCACCTGCATCCCATCAGCAATCTGCACACCTGGTCCTGATCATCACCCTTCTTAGGCTCTGGCCTAACATCCATTCCCTCCGTGGATCGGCTAGCCATGAACAGTAGGTTTTACCAGGGAGTATCAGTCCTAGAGCCCAGCGTTAGTTTTGTTGTTTTTTGCACCTTGTTGGTTTGTTGTTACTTACCTCTGTTTTGTTCCATCTGCAGTCACCCGTCCGGAACCTTCATCCACAACCTCTGCCTGGTGGTCGGGCGGCCGCCCCACCCAGGATGGGACTCAACCACCGCACCCCCCAACAACTAATCAACGCCGCCCGCCTGTTCCCGGGATTATTCAGCATCACTCTTGAATTTGCAAACAAACACTCACCTTCTCGTTCAACTTACCTTGTCCTGGTCTGCTTCACTGGTCTGGCTTAGCAACTCGTGA
>NW_025540521.1:0-5188 GCF_020615455.1 Coregonus clupeaformis | reverse complement strand
GTTGTGTATGATATTTTCCGTCAGTTGTGTGTATTGCGCTGAGCTTTCCACTACTTGGAGTATTATCGCACCTGTTTGTGCATGTTTACATTTTGTCGCACCTGCTTCAGCGGTTATTTTGTCGCACCTGCCAGCGCTGTTTTTTTTCGCCGCCAGCGTACTTCGCCTTCGGGCCAAGTTGTCCTTTTGCCTATGTATGGGCAGTAATACAAGAGATTGGAATATCGTTCTGAGTCCTGCGTTTGATTCCACCATTACACCTACAGCACGCCCTGACAACTGACTACATGACATACGAAGATGAGGGCTGTTTTCTGGGGGTTCTCTCGCCTGTGTGGGAATGGGTTCTGGGCCAGGAGACTCAGACATTTGATGGAGACGCTCCATTTGCCATTGGTGACAGCTCGGCATACGTCAATCGATGACCACTTTACCAGTTGAACCATGATTTACCAAGTTATAAAGCGTGATAATCTGAATTTAGTTGATCCTAACCAAGAAGTACCTCCTGATGAAACTTATCCATTTAAGGTAAACATTTACTGCCATTCATCAAAAACAAGACCTTCCTGATCATCTGTGGTACCAAAAGTGCAATACGGAAGCTTCTGTGAAATACCTTTATCTCAATTTAAATCAAAACCTGTGGCATTCCTAGGATATTGAAGGGTCGCTGACCCTGGAGATTCAACCATTGCTTTTATTGTTGATGTCGGGAAGAACTCCTGTATATTATGGCTGGAAGGTAGAGTCGTGACCACATCTACCTGTTCTCGAACGCTCCTTAAAAGAGCCTCAAGTTCAATTTATTTGGTTCAAGAGCGAACAATAGCTAAATCACTTTTGAAGTCCTCAAGGCAGGGACACTCAAATGCTGTGGAAACATGGAACACCGGCGGCTCCTGTCTTCCTTTCTGTGCTCTAGGTTCTGGTGTAAATCTCTAAGTGGGCAGGTGCTCTGGGTAGGTGTGTTCATTGCAGGTAACACAAGCGACTCCTATCAACACTATGTTGGCTATCTATGACATATCAGCCTTCAGCAGGGCGTCACAATCAATACAAAGACCTGTGACTTCTGCTATGAATGCTGGGAGAGTAGTTTATGAGATGATGATGATGTTATATATGGTTTATAACCAACACTGGCAGTACACTATCAATATTGTTACCCTAATTTCTTAGCAAATGTTGAGATTGTTCAGGCTGACTATGTATGCTGTCTCCAGTCATCACCAAAGAGGAACACCATGTTATCCTGCAGCCAGGGCGGAGGTGTTTAAATATAGCCCTGCGTGACATCAGTGTTGGCAGTGAGACACAACCTGCCAGGGTGTTCTTCATCGACAGAGACGAACAACCTATCAAGGTCTGTGGAACGATTTATGAGATACCTCTAAACACACACACACACACACACACACACTTGCCTCGTAACACCCTCTCATGTCATTATTTCTCCTGAACACACAGATACCCATACAACAGAATTACAGCATTTTCTACCAAACGTGGCTCGCATGAGGGAATTTGAGGTCTAAAATTAGCCTTAGAGAAACCCTACAGCAACTTTACTAGGCAATAATATTCTCCTTCATGCAGTGCTGTCCCTGGCTTTAATAATCCAGCCAAATCCTGCATATTTCTTAACAGAAATATCACAGCAATGCAGTACACCTAACAAACTAGACAGGATTTCCCAATACCTACTACACACATCAATGATTGTTAACCTATCATGTATCATCACCATCAAATTCATACTATTGCTGACAGAGAGAAATGTGTGCAGTAAACTGACATTTACAACTGCAGTATATGTGATTTCTAGGCACATGCTATAAATTATATTGTGTTTGTTAGTGGATATGTCACCTCTACAGAGAGAAGTGCATTGTTAAAGTGTTACTTTTTGTCCCGTGTCAGCTTGCTGTAGACAAGGCCTACAAACCTGCTCTGTCCCAGAGTGCTCTACAAGTCAGATGACGACCGCAGTGTGTTTCCCAAGATGCACCTGGATCCAGTGGACCGCAAAACATGTGTACATGGCACTGAGGAACCAGGTAAGTTCTAACTGTTACACAGAGACAAATATTATACTGTACAACCATTCTGAAACAGGACCCAGGACATAATGATGTGTGTTTGTTCTAGATGATGCGCGGTGCCTGTGCCTCAGTGCAGTTTTCCTCTCCTTCTAAATTGTACATTTGAATTCCTCTGTTATGAAGATAAACAGTGCCAGTCATTTCAATGTAATTAAATGGAGATGGTTGTCTGGTTTGTCTGTGTTAATGACATACCTCAGCCCAGGTTTTTCTTACACTACAGATCTTGATGACATTTGTTTTGTGGTAGAACATAGAGCCCACCGCGCTTCCCTCTATCACCTAAAGCTTCTAGGAATAAACTCTAAGCTAATATAGATGAAACTTCCCAGAATATACTTCTATGTCCTGTTTATCAGTATCACCCTAAACCTGCTCATCTTGACCCCTGTTCTAGATGTTCGCTTCTGTGATGACTGCCTTCAGCCTTCAGCCTGACTTCCATCTCTGAGGACTCCCAACAACAGAACATGGCCCCTTACCAGGTGGCGAAGAACAGCAGGAGAAGATCACACTCACTGTCAAGGTCCACCTGAATGAAATGGGACAGGTCTCGCGCCTGTAAATCTCCTTTACAGGAAGTGGTAATCTGTGTGACAGCACAAGCCCTGGCCTCCAGCGGCTGCCGCAATGCTCCTGTCTGTTCTCCATCGACCAGCTTCCCGCTGAAGGTCAGTAACCTTTCACCTCTAACTCTCCTGTAGACTTCTCAATGACAAAATGGAGCATCTTGCTTAGAGATTGTTTCCCCGTGTTCTTCCACGTAGGTCTGAATGTCACAGTGAAGATAAGAGTGGGGAAAGCAGAACCTTGTTGAGAAACTAATGCTAACTGACTGTTCAGACATCACTGGGACCACCTACCTCTGCCCTGTTAGTCAGAAATCCCAAATCTGTCTGGGTTACGCCAGCACCTTGATATGGCTATGTTTGGACCTACTTGTTTAGGACCTACTTCAATATTTACTACAGTATATAGCTTGATTAAATGTTATATATTTGTTTTTTTACATATATTTTGCATATACATAATACATAGTACATGTTTATGATTACATTCACTGTAGTTTTCTTATTCTTTTTCTGTGTTGCCCTCAGGTGTTTTCAGTGCATGACACAGCTGGATGTGGCTGATTGCTTGTTTCGGAGGCCACTTAGGTTCGTTACCAGACCCCATACAGGCATGACATATACCCACACACACACACACCTTTCTTCTTTGAGGGTGTTCATTTCAGCAACTTCTTCACCCATGTTTGTTCCTTTTCTGGTATCTTGTTTATCAACCCTCTCTCACTTCCTTCCCAGGACGTGTTCAGACTCAGCCAGTCAGGAATGAAACCATTATGTAAGTCCATCATACTGATCACTACTTTTTCCTCTTCATCAGCATCTCTGGTGGATCGCCTGTCCTCGGGAAGTTTGATCTCCAAACAGGGAACTAGGGTGTGTGTGTGTGTGTGTGTGTGTGTGTGTGTGTCATAACTAAAGGTCTGAGTTGGCAGACCTAGGTGTCCAGGAGCAAGCATCATTACTCCAGCGACATCCAGCTGTCCTGCACTGAGAACACCTGAGACACAGAGATATTCAAAATCAAATCTACAGTGAATCTCCTTCTTAACATGTGTACTGTCTCATATCTATAAATGTGTTCTAACAAATCTATAACATACAGGATCAAGATCCACCCATTTTATAATTTAAAAAATATTTCATTGTGGTGAATATTGTAGGTCTAACCAATACATTCCAAATATAACTGCATCAAGGTGTTGAGGCATAGCATGACAGATCTGGGATTTCTGACTTGCAGGTTAGAGGTAGGGTGGTCCAGTGATGTCTGAACAGTCAGTTAGCATCAGTTTCAGAACAGGAACTAGGTTAGTGTGTGTGCTGAAAATACAGTATCTCAGTTTACTACAACTCCATACACTTCACAAAATGTTTCAGTTTGCTCACACGGGGGATGTAGACTACATGCATACATACAGTAACTTATCCAACTAAACAACGTTTTGACATCTGAGTAACATTGAAAGATATAGTGTCTGTATTCAATATGTTTTTATGTACTTTATTATGCTCCTCTCAGTATGAATTGGATTAGATGTGATGAATATAGCTGTGTGTTTGATGGTTAAAGAAGTGTTTGTTCAACAAGTGTATGGGTTGTGGGTGAACTCAGATACTATCTGCTTTTCTGTACGCACTGTGGGTAAATGGAGCATGATTGTGCCCAGGGGGCAGTAGCACATAAGCAGACATAAGGAAGTGGATGGCTGGAAACTTTCTACTTTTAAACTCGGACAAACAGAGATGCTTGTTCTAGGTCCCAAGAAACAAAGATCTTCTTGTTAAATCTGACACCAGCATCTTGATGGTTGTAAAGTCGTCTCAAATAAAACTGTGAAGGACTCCTCATACTCTTGACCCCGATCTCTTTGATCAATATATCAAGACTGTTCTTAAGGACAGCTTTTTTCCATCTAATATTTAACATTGCAAAAATCAGAAATTTTCTGTCCAAAAATGATGCAGAAAAAATTAATCCATGCATTTGTTATCGGGTGTTAGACTAATATAATGTTTTAACTTTCCGCTAATTCGGATAAAGCACTAAATAACCTTCAGTTAGTGCTAAATAATGGGTCATGAATCCTGACTACAGGAACCAAGAAATTTGACTATTACTCCAGTGCTAGCTTCCTACACTGGCTTCCTGTTAAGGCAAGGGCTGATTTCAAGGTTTTACTGTTAACTCATAAAGCTGCATGGTTTGCCCTACCTATCTTTCCGAGTTGGTCCTGCCGATACCAATACGTGCACGCCACGGTCACAAGACGCAGGCCTCCCAAATTGTCCCTAGAATTTCCTAAGCAAACAGCGGGAGGCAGGCCTTTCCTATAGATCTCCATTTTAAGGAACAGTTTGCCTACCCATGTGAGAGACCAGACTCCGGTCTCAACTTTAAGTCTTTACTGAAGACTTATCTCTTCAGTAGGTCAGCAGCATGATTGAGTGTAGTCTGGCCCCAGGAGTGAAGGTGAACGGAAAGGCTCTGGAGCAACGAACAGCCCTTGCTGT
>NW_025540520.1:0-5188 GCF_020615455.1 Coregonus clupeaformis | reverse complement strand
CTCAAATCCAATTCAATCCGACCTCAGTAGATGACTAACATCCCAGTTGCTTTAACAGGCAGAATATCTATTGTCAAAATGAATATATTGCCACAACTCAATAAAAAATTATCCAAATATGCACAAGAGGCAAACAGGCATTAAGAGGACTATCTGTGCCAAACTTTAAATTGTATTTCCAGGCTTTAGCCCATCCTAAATTTGTTTAGACATGGCTGAGTATAGTGAAAAATATGGTGTTTCCTACACTGTAAACAGCAATAAAGTTCACATAACTCAATAATTATTTTTGTGACAGATTACACAAAATTATTTTAGTGATGTTTTTAAAATGTTTTTGGTTACATAAAACAAAAATTACATTTACAGTTGCCTTAAATTATCTCCAATGTTATCTTGTAAATAATGATATTCCTCAACTTATAATTAGGGGTAATTCACTCAAAATTTTCAATATTTTTCAACTCATATAATGTGGGAAATACACTCAACATTTCCAATATTTTTCAACTCATATAATGTGGGAAATACACTCAAAACTTTCAATATTCTTCAACTCATAAATGTGGAAATACATTAAAATATTACATATTCTTCAACTCATATAATGTGAAAATACACTCCAAAATGTTCAATATTCTTCAACTCATAATTACCTGCAATCAAATTAATTCTAAACTGAAATACTGATGTCGTCCATTACACAATTATAATCAGCGAATAATGTTAGAAAACATGAAAGTACACCACAGTACAATTTTAACTTTTTTTATTCAACAATATTTGCTTTTAAAGGCCACGAATCGGAGCTCAGTCAAAACAAAGTGCTTGTGCATAAATTAAAACAAAAAGAGAGAAGGAAATACTCATAAACAAAATGTGTTTTAAAGTGCATTGTGTGTTAATAGTTCCATATTCTGATAGTGGTCATTGCTGCAGGGTAGATTCAGTATTTTGGTCTCATATCACACATTATTCCAGTAAACATTATGATAAAAACTCACAAAGGCTTCCTTGATAAAATTCAATAAGATTCTAATTATAATCCATCCTCAACATACAACTATTAGAATGTGGAGCCATTTAAAAGCGTTTTGGCACTTACTGTACCTTGAAGCTACAACTCACTTTTTTAAATAAACCATTCAATCTAAAAATACTGGTTTTCTGCTGTGCCGTTAATCCTTTAACATCAAGGTAACTTCAAATTCACACAACATTAAACGTATAGTGCATGGAATTCAACAGTCGTTTCCCACGTAAAAACTTGGGCGCAATACGTCAATGTTGTGATATTTGTCTATTAACAATCAATGTATTAAATCTGAGGTAGAAGTACATTTTTAACATATTAATCTTCAGTGTAATAATATGAAAGCGTTTGGGTGTTAAAGGCAATCTTCCATCTATGTTGTAAGTGCAGAGAGGTGTTTTGTCATTTTAGCTCTGATGGGGGTGTGAACGGCCAGATTGTTTTGGGAAATTCTTTGATCCCAGGTGTTCAATGTGTGTGATGTGTGCTCTTGGCAAGAGAAAACAACACTACTGTTAGCCAACTGTTCAATTCTACAGTAATTAGAGGCAGTCCTCCCCTCCCCACGACAAAACATTCCTACATCATAATCAGTTCCATCAATGCACAACCTTTGATGTGCTGTAAATATGCATTGCTTGCTGTTATTTGTTCAGTAGCCATGTCTTAGCGTTTGGAAACATTGATACCAGTAGAAGAGACATTTGATGTCTGCTGGTGAGTTTGAAGAATCCGGAGGCACTGAGATGGTATGCTACCATGTATTGATGCCTGTCTGCAAGTTTTTTTAACACATTTTAAAGAAGTTTTGTGTGTCGTGTACAGCTCTCTTGAAAAACAGTGTTTACCACTCCACACCTCGTATTCCACAAGTGTACGAGGGGCCCAAAGCGGCGTACAAAGTCCAGGATGTGAGTGCTCAACCTTGTGATGTTAGGAGCGGAGTTTGAAATCTGGAAGGCTTCTTTCAGCATCTCTCTATGTTCTGTATCTTGGACTGTAAGTACTGGATGGACTCCTCTGTGAATTCTGTGCTGTGATAACTCTACTACCTCTTTTAAGTCCATGCTTTGATCCATGCTCCATCCTCTTCCAGGAGCTGAAGTCCCAATAATCAAAAGGGAGCAGTCTAAGCAATGTAGCTTTGCATGGCGTTACCACCAATGCTTTTTTTTTACAGCGAAGGTCTGTGGTATTTCATGAGTTTTGTCAAGCTTGTCTGTGTGCTGGTATGGAAAGCGATAGAATTCTCTCGTTCAAATATTCAAGGTGGAAGTATTTGCAACGGATCATCTCTCATACCTGGGGCGAGCTCTCGGGCACAATGCCCTCAAAACGATCGTGGAGGGCATCAGGTGGAAAGCCGTATGAAAATGCTCTAGATGCTGGCTCAGGTTACAATCTGCCTGAACACCATTCTGACTCTGACTACCTCCCATGCATTACAGCATGCATCACTTAATTAGCTATCTTTTCTAAGACTGAACTGCGCCACTTGCTACCCCATGAGTCTGAAGTTTGGCTTGTGTCGCTGTGCAGAATCTGCAAAAATATTCTGCTCTAAAACTTCAAAATATTGCCAAATCATGGGCTGCAGATTGTCAACACCCACACACATACTGTTCCTTGAACTACCTTACCAATAACTCAATAATACCTATCTTGTTCATACGGAGGTCTCTCAACAAAGACGTCTCATAGCCAGAGAAATGTCTGTATGTCAGCCACTTTACATAAAGCTGCAAGCTGAATTACATGCCAAGGGTATAATTGGTATTTACTGGCAAGATCAACCAGAGTCAGTATACTGAACAGATTTTGTGTATTTTCTAAGTGATGTTCCATTGGGTTTAGCTCTTCCGAAATCATCAATACTTATAAAATAGGTGTTATGGTAGGTCTCATCTAGAGAACAAGAATGTGTTCTCTTTGAAGTACAGAAGCCATCTTGGTGGCTTGTACATAATATGTTTTTTGTGCCACTTTTGTTTCTTTAATTTTGTCCAAATATCTGTATATTATTTGTATCATCTCAATGGAACATGCACTGCTGTGTGTGTCCTGGCTGTAGCAGATACTGTACAGGCTTTGCACCACAGGGTAATTATTTTTCGATGAAGGTTTTCCTTCTCTTGGTTGAGGATAACTCTTCCCTTAGCTGTGGCACTACAATAATATTACTGTCCATAACAGTACTGACAACATCATTTGAAGTGTTTGTCTGACAGTGATGTCATGACTCTGTAAGACCTCTCTAATATCTTGTTTGAGTATCGGTTGGGACAAAGGAGAATGTCCTGAGTCAAATGTTCCACTATCTCTCCTGAGATGCCATGTCAGATACATGAAGAATAGATTGCATCTTTAGGAATATCTTGATGCCAGTTATGCTTCAACTGGGCTCTTAAAGTGTCTGTGTCACACTACCCGTTCTGCCTCATCAAGATCAAATGTGTCCATAACCCTGCACTGTGACTTTCAGCGTGTTCCCCAAGACTTTCTGCTGCAACTTCTGCTTTAGGGCACTATCATTGTCTGCCAGCTAACACATTCACCAAAGTCTGAATCACCACCATGTTTCCTTGTGTGCATTAAGCGCTGAGTAGCTATTTGTTCTGTAATTACAATTCTTGAATGGGCATCCATCATACTTCTAAATACTTCTCAAATACCCAATAAATTTCCTCAGAAACGGGCTGCTTGAAGTTACACAAAAACATGTAAAAAACCCCACATGCTCCTTCAATTGCATCTACTCTACATGAATCATTGTATCTTGACAGATGCTTTCATCGCTTGAATATGAAAGTACAAATACAACTGTCATAGAGACATGGCAGGGTACACTCTTGAATATTGGCTATGCAGTACAGTATAGTGCCAAAATAATTGTCCCGGGTATTTGAAGTTACCCACTTCCACTCCATTGGGTTAACTTCAGCCTGCAATTTAAATATTTTTGATTAAAGTCTAAACCATTTCAGCCCTGTTTGTACTTTTGGCTATTCAAAAGTTGATTTTAAAATAAAAATTTAAAAAATGATACCAACCAGTTAACACATCAGTAATTTGATTAAATCTGTTCTGCTGCAAAAAAAAATCTAAACATTGTAGATAACTCAAAGTGAAAATCTTTTTACATTTTTTTATTATACACAATTTACAAAACTCACCTATTAGCACCTGTCTGATGGTGAAACGCTGGCTCTCTGTAGCACTCTTTGTATCATATCTGTACACATTATGCGCACAAAGATGATTTGTTAATGTTCAAAACCATTTTTAAAATAATAATGTGAATATATAGATAAAAAGTTTCAAAATCTATCAAAAACATTCATTGTACACTAATTATGTTAAAAATGAAAATGTTAAAAGATAAGCAAGTTAGTTGATAACAAGCAAAGCATCAACGTTGTGTGCTTATAGATCTACTATTTCTGTTGTTATTCTTTGTATTTAACAAAGTATTAATAAAGGGTTCAAGTGATCAACTGTTGACCCCCACAGTTGAGATAAAAACATTTAGAGAAATAGCAAAAAATACTGTGAACACATCAAATAAACCGTGTTGTAACACTATTTCATAATACATCCTACCTGAACTGTTAAATTGGATTTCAGATATCTCACAACCACACACTTGAGCCTAGGAAAAATACAAACGGCCTGGTTAGCATCATGATAACACACTCACATTATGTTGTTTAGCATTGTTCGTTTCACGCTATCTTCTGCGTACACACAGCTCGATAGCGTAAAATATTTACTGTGTAAGGCAGACACTTGTTGAAAATAGAGTATACTCACAGTACGCACTTGCATTACCGTGAACAGCGAGAACTCATGGTTATTTCCTCCACCGTCAATGTCCGGGCAAACATGCATTATAGGAAATGTAGTTCATCCAGGAAACCAGCTGTGCGTTACACCGTTGTAAGATGAAGTAATGCTTTGTTTGTCACATATTTAACAACTACCAAAGTTACAATTACTTGGATTTTTAAACTATTTGTTATATTCACTGTGCACATTGTACAAATGTATTCCCAGTTCCATTTAAGACTATCGAAATTCAATTTTTAAAAAAGCACAAAACCAACATTAGAGTTACTTACCAAATCAAGTTGATGATAAGATGGCGCTTAAAAAACA
>NW_025540519.1:0-5188 GCF_020615455.1 Coregonus clupeaformis | reverse complement strand
TTTTTTTTTTTATATACTCCCTTTATTACTTTTCAACCCCACCATCCTTTCCCATGTTGGAGTAAATTAGTGAACAACAATGCTCATAGGTCTCTACTTCCGGTCTATACTTACTATCTACACCTTTATGGACACAGTTAATTTACAATAATTTTATTATATATACCATATATATATACATATACACATATACATATATATATCATTATTATTATTATTATTATTTATTTATTTTTTGCTCCTGAACTACTTTTACTCAACCTCCGATCGCTTAGCGATGTCCATCCGGTTTGCTTCTATATGCTTATATCTTTCTAACTGTGTTTCTTCCAAAAGCTCCCAACATACTATATACTATTATGGACACAGCATGCTTTACATTATTAGCTATCTTTTTGTTATTATTTGTTGTTATTTGTTGGTTATCCCATCCTTCAGCTCTCATTCAATACTCCATCTATCTCTTAACCATCCATATCGATATTTCATTTGCCAGCAGGTATTTCAACCTACTTTGTGATGTGTTTTATAATACCTGAACCTTCCTATTCTCATTGTCAATATGATTGAGAGTTGCAAATAAACAGCTTTGCTAAAAGTATTATTATATTATTGATTGATTGACTATGACTTTTCAGGATCACCCAGTAATGCTTATCTGCAAGGTTAGTTCCAGGTAAATATTGCAATCCTCTTTAGCCATTCTAGTAACTAAAAAGCAAGCTACAAATGGACAGAACTAAAACAAATGGTCCAAATGATTCCTATCTCTTCACAGCAAAATCTTGCAGAGCTGGTAGTGATTGTATCTCTATAAATAACATTCTATTGGTATAAGTAGATTTATGGCACAATTTAAATTGAAAGATTCTAATTCTTTTGAATCCAAAAATGCTTTTATGTAATGTGTGTTCAAAAACACTTATGCCATGGTATCGGCACATCAAAAACCTCTTTCCCAATCATTTTGCAATCTATATGGGACGGCTGTCAATCCTTTGGTCCTTATGAAACTGATATATTTTTTTATTTAATACAGTTTCTTCTTAACCAATTATGTTCTTTAGTTGCAAGGCCGAATAGACAAGTTCCCTTACTTTCTCCCCCCACTTTCCTTGTCCATTTTAATGTAATGCTGCCATTGTTTGCTTGTAATTTTGGGTGGAGCAGTTATTATCATATGTTTTTGTTAGCTGCATGTAGCATTAGCAATTCATCGCCCAGTCCTACCGATGATATCATTTATAAAGATTATACTTTTTTTGAAACATTCTGTCAAAAAAACAAAGGTTTTTGTCAATTAGTATTTTGAATGAACCAAAATATTTGAGTTGCATTAGTTTGTTCTGCTGTTTCTGGAGGATTAATTTGGGAAATTGCAAACCAACTTTCTGTATTTGTTTTAGAAATAGCGACATTTGGGAGATTATTTCCTTTTCAAAATAACTTAAAAAAGAGGTTGTAACTGAATAAAGGAAACAGCCCTTTGAACATTGGTGAGATAATCTTACTTAATTCTGCTTGAGAACTGTGTCTTGATTTAAGTATAACTTTGTAAGACTGAAGCTTTTGTGTGATAGGTCTAATGCTTTTAATATTTAATAATTTCTTTGTCCTCCAATTCACATATTCATTATATAGCTATGTTTCTTTAATTTTGTCTGGTTTATTGCCCAAATAAAAATTGGAATATTTTTTTCTTATATAATTTAAAAACTGTTCACAAAGAAAGACCATGGGCAAAATAGGTAAACTGTGATAATACTAATGAGCTACTCAGGTGATTTTTCCACAAATTGACAGGTATTTTCTTCCATGGTAAGATTCCATTTATTTTATAATTTTCTATTAAAATTTATTGAAGTGAGATCATTTATTTCTTTGGAATATGTATTCGATATCCACATCACCATCAGACCATTTTATTGGTAAACTATGATGGTAATGTAAAAATTAGAATGCCTTTTACATATCCAATACGAATATGGCACATTTGCTTGCACTTGTCAACCAGAGAGGTTAGAAAATGTATCTAGATCCTCTATGAGGCTGTGGGAGGGATTCTAGTTGTGGATTTAAAAAAAACATGAATCATCAGCGTCATAGTTTCACACTTTTTGTTTTTAAGAAGCCCTTATTTCTAACCTCTGATATTAGTTATTAGATCTTGATTTTAATTACAATATTCAATGGCTACACAATAGATAAAGGCTGATAGTGGACAAAACTTTGTTTTACCTCTCTGACAGCTAGAAACTTTCTGAGAAATAGCCATTATTTTCATTATTTTACATCTAGGGTTATTACATAGATGATTTGACCCCATTTTATAAAAGAGATTCTCCTTAGTACTGAAATGCTCCAGGCATTTGGCAGGCATATAAAAACCCCAGTCAACTTATCAAATGCCCTTTTTCAAGTCTGCTGTGACAAGCAGGCCTGGTTTCCCATAGTTTCCATAGTGTTCTAATGTTTCCAATACTTGCCTTATATTATCTCCAATGTATCTTCCATGTAAAAACCTGTCTGATTAGAATGACATATCCGGCATTACCTTTTTAATTCTATGTGCGCTATACATTTTGCTAGGATTTTTGCATCACAATACTGAAGTGTAAGGGGCTTCTAATTGTAAATGGACTGATCTTTTATATTTACTTGTAATTCTGTTTCAGTAATAATGAGATCAAACTCTTCTTGAGGCTGGGGATAATCTACCATTGCAGATAGGAGTGGTTAAAACATGCTAATAACGGTCCTCTTAGTATATCAAAAAGGGTTTGCTATAATTGACTGGTAAGTACATCCAACCCTGAGTTTTCCCAGACTTAAAGCCTTTAATTATCCAGAAGTTCCTCCTCTGTAATTTCACCTTCATGAGTCTTTCTGTGTGGCTGTTAATTTATTAATATCAATAGAAAAAAATCAGTAAATTATTAGTTTCAGTTAGAGGAGATGGAGGCGCATTGAAAAGAAAACATATGCTTTAAAGTAATTTTGTTTCTTCCTTCAAAATGTCATTTCAGACCTGCAAGACTCTAATAATTGAAACTAGTTTCATTAAGTTCTTTTTTTATAGCATTCTATGTTGAAGATTAAAAGAATTTTGTGCATTTTTTCCCTATATTTCTCCATCCAGTTTGTTTTATTTTAATAATATGCTACATTTGGATCTTTCTTGAATAAATTTCTCCATTTCTTTTTTGTTTTTCCTCCATTCTATTCTGAGCCTCTATACAGTTTTTATTGCCATCTATCTGTTCTGTTAGACTATTTCTTTCTTAGTATAAACTCTTGACCTAAATTGCTTTGGCTTTCTAAGATGAGTACTGAATTGTGACATTTCTAAAGGGCACATTTAAAGGTGTCCCATACAATAAGGGGATTCAGCCAAACGTATGTTATGTTGGAAAATCAGTTATAAATTCCTTTTGTTCTAATTATAATAAATTATCATCCAATAGGCTGATTAAATTTCCACGATCCTACGCAAAATTCAGTAAGAGTAAGACATTATATTACATGATGGTCTGACCGATTCTGTCCCTCTCCATCACTTTTACTTTTGGTGCCACCGTGAGAATGAGATAAGAAAGAAGTCAAAGACGATTAGTTTATCCAGTCTCCGCCATGTATATCTCACTAGATCAGCATATTTAAGCCTCCATATTCGATTGTTTGATTGTATCCAAGGACATTCACAGCTTCTTAAGAGCATGGGGGTGATTGCTTGTGTGATTTCCTTTTGCATGTCCATTGAGCTGTTTAAAACAGTATTATAATCCCCCACCATAATAATATTGTCTTGAGTTACCATAGGCTTTATAATTTATTATATATATTGTCAAAGAATTGTGATCATCATTATTTGGTCCATAAAGGTTAATGAGCTATATCTGTTTATGGTCCAATAACATATTTAAAATAATCCATCTACCTTGTATCTATTTGTACACTTGTACATTTGGATTCTAAATTACTATTAATTAATATCACCCTGAATTTCTTTGCCCATGGAGTAAGTGTGGTAGATACTTCCTATTCTTTTTTCCACGCTTACTTCATCTCGAATTGTTGAATGAGTTTCCTGTATACAATAGATATTATATCTTTCTCTTTGAGCCATGTAAATATTGTTCTTCTTTTTGTTATTATCAGCTTTTACTATACTATAACTGGCTATACTTATTTCACCATACACCATAATGAGATATGTTTCAAGTTCATTATCATTATATGGTTTGTAAATCACTAACAAACAGGCTTAATGATTGAGTGTCCATAGCTGTACTGGTGATATTTTGTACTGGTTACGGAGTAGCCCTTCAATTGTTCTACCACCTCTGCCAAAGCCCCTTCCCATCCCAAGTTGAGCTGCTGTCACGTATCAGCATCCCACCCACGCCTCTCCAAGATCCCTAAGGCCCGAGAGGCCAGTGGACCCATCCATCAAGTGCCAGCAAATAATAAAAGCACCACAAAACAAAAGCAGGTCAACTTCGCCAAAGTATTTACTGCCACTCTCTATATATATATCTATTTATTTATTTTTTGTAATTATGCATATCCTCTGTCCATCATTATCAATTAATAGTGCGAATAATGTCGCAGTTCACGCGTAGGATTCTAACATATAACCCGGATTGCCATTGTATTACATTTAATTCCTTGACAAAAAATCACACCAGCAAATAATCATGTTCCATCCCATACTTTCCCCCAACATCCCCACCCCCACAACAGACGTCAGGATAAGCGCCACACGCACATACTCCACATACTCCAACACACTCAACCCTCCTCCACAGTCCACCAGCAAAAGATACTCAACAGCTGTTATATCCCAGAGCCCAACTCAAGAAATAACTGATCTTATTGAAAGATAAATAGAAAAGCAAGCTTTTGACTGAAAGCATGCAGATTGAGTAGAAATTGATAACAATGTGAGATTTGAGTTCAATTTACTGACCTATAACCATCCAGAGATGTGAGATCAGATCACCCTTTTCACTCTGGAGACACAAACACTTCTGATCCCCCTGTTTTTAACCCATTTTCCCAAGATTCCATGACTGGGGACCTTTGATTATTTTGTGCCAATTTGGCCAGCTGATAACCCCTCTCTGATTGTCCGAGTGTGACCTCTCCCCAATGTGGTTACTGCAGCCAGTGCAAGCAGCACTGCCAC
>NW_025540518.1:0-5208 GCF_020615455.1 Coregonus clupeaformis | reverse complement strand
CCTGGTCCTCAGATGGACTAGACTTACCTGGTCCTCAGATGGACTAGACTCACCTGGTCCCTCAGATGGACTAGACCCTACCTGGTCCCTCAGATGGACTAGGACTCCACCTGGTCCTCAGATGGACTAGACTAATTACCTAATCCTCAGATGTGACTAGACCCTACCTGGTCTCTCAGATGTACTAGACCCTACCTGGTCTCTCAGATGGACTAGACCCTACCTGGTCCTCAGATGGACTCAGACCCTACCTGGTCTCTCAGGATGGACTAGGACTCTACCTGTCCTCAGATGAACCAGACTCTACCTGGTCCTCACAGATGAACTAGACCTTACCTGGTCTCTCAGATGGATTCAGACTCTACCTGGTCCTCAGATGGATTCAGACTCCTACTTGGCCCTCGATGGACTAGACCCTACCTGTTCTCTCAGATGGACTCAGACCCTACCTGGTCCCCTCAGATGGACTAGACCCTACCTGGTACCTCAGATGTACTAGACTCCTACCTGGTCTCTCAGATGGACTAGACTCCTGCTCTGGTCTCTCCTAAGACCCTACCTGTCCTCAGATGTACTAGACTCACTCTGGTCCTCAGATGAACCAGACCTACCTGGTCCTCAGATGAACTAGACCCTACCTGGTCCTCAGATGGACTAGACTCCTACCTGGTCCTCAGATGGACCAGACCTACCTGGCCCTCTGACCCTGGCCTGGTCCTCAGATGGATTCAGGACTCACTCTGATCCCCGATGGATTAGACCAAACCTGGTCCTCAGGGATGAACTAGACTCATTTGGTTCCTAGATGACTAGACCTCTTACCTGGTTTCTCGGATGGACTAGACCCTACCTGGTCTCTCAGATGAACTAGACCTCACCTGGTCTCTCAGATGACTAGATCTACCTAACTCTCAGATGGACTAGACTCTACTCCGGTCCTCAGATGGTCTAGACTCCTACTCGGTCTCTCAGATGGGACGACCCTACTCCGGTCCCTCAAAATGGACTAGACTACTGGTCCTCAGATGACTAGACTCACCTGGTCCTCACAGATGGACTAGACCCTACTCTGGTCTCTCAGATGGGATCAGACCTACTGGGTCCTCAGATGGACTAGACTCCACTTGGCCTCAGATGGACTAGACCTTACTTGGTCTTTCAGATGGACTAGACTTACTTCTGTCCTCAGATGGACTAGACTCTACCTGTCCTCTCAGATGGACGAGACACGAACTCTTTAGATGGATTCAGACTCACTTGCCCTTTCTAAGACTCCTACTGGTCCTCAGACACTAGGATCACATGGCTCCCTTAGATGTGATTCAGACTTTACTTGGTCCTCAGATGGACTAGACTCCGGTCTCATAGATGGACTAGACTCCTACTTGGTCTCAGATGGATTAGATACTACTTCTGTCCTCAGATGGATTGAGACACTACTCTGGTCTTCAGATGGACTAGACCCTACTTGGTCTTCAGATGGACTAGACTCTACTGGTCTCTCAGATGGACGGTTAGATCTACCTGGTCCTCAGATGGATTCAGACCTTGGCCTGGTTTCTCAGATGAACTAGACTCCACTTGTCCTCAGGATGGGACTAGACTTCACTCTGCCCTCAGGATGGACTAGACTCCTACCTGGTCCTCAGATGGACTAGACTCACCTGGTCTCTCAGATGGACTAGAATTCTACCTGGTACCTCAGATGGACTAGACCCTACCTGGTCTCTCAGATGGACTAGACCCTACCAGTCTCCTAAGACCCTACCTGGTCCCTCAGATGGACTAGACCCTACTCGGTCCTCAGATGGACTAGACCTACCTGGTCTCTCAGATGGACTAGACTTACTTGGTCTCTTTTAGATGGGATTTTGAGACTTACTTGGTCTCTCAGATGGACTAGACTACTTGGTCCTCAGATGGGATTCAGACTTTACTTGGTCTCTTTGATGGATTAGACTTCCTACGGTCTCAGATGGATTTGACCTACTTGGTCTCAGATGTGGACTAGACTCACTCTGGTCTCTCTGTGATGGACTAGACTCTACCTGGTCCTCAGATGGACTAGACTCACTCTGGTCTCTCTAAGACCCTACCTGGTCCTCAGATGGACTAGACCTCTACCTGGTCTCCTAAGACCCTACCTGGGTCCTCAGATGATCCAGACCCTACCTGATCCTCAGATGGATTCAGACTCTACCTGGTCCTCAGATGTACTAGACCCTACCTGGTCCTCAGAGGACTAGACCTCACCTGGTCTCTCAGATGGACTAGACCCTACCTGGTCTCAGATGGACTAGACTCCTACCTGGTCTCTCAGATGAACTAGACCCTACCCGTCCTCAGATGGCCTAGACCCCACCTCGGCCCTCAGATGGACTAGACTCGCTCCGGTCCTCAGATGGACTAGACCTACCAAATCCTCAGATGGACTAGACTTCTACCTGGTCCTCAGATGGACTAGACCTACCTGGTCTCTCAGGATGGACTAGACTCACTGGTCCTCAGATGGACTAGACTCTACCTGGTCTCTCAGATGGACTAGACCTCTACCTGGTCTCTCAGATGGACTAGACTACTTGGTCTCTCAGATGGATTTTAGACTTTTGCCTGGTCCTCAGATGACTAGACTCTACTCTGTCCTCATAGATGGACTAGACCTCTACCTGGTCTCAGATGGACTAGACTCTACTCTTGTCCTCAGATGGACTAGATTCCTACCTAGTCTCTCAGATGGACTAGATAATTTATTCTGGTCTCTCAGATGGACTATAATACTTGTCTTCAGATGTACGAGACTCTACCTGGTTTCTCAGATGGACTAGATTTTGCCTGGTCTCCTTTCAGATGTACTAGACTCTACTGGTCCTCTTCAGATGGACTAGACTTTACTTTGTCCTCAGATGGATTAGACTATCCTGGTCTCTCAGATGGGATCAGACTTTACTTCTGGTCCTCAGATGACTAGACCTGCCTGGTCCTCAGATGGACTAGACTCTAGCCTGGTCCTCAAGATGGACTAGACCCTACCTGGTCTCTCAGATGGACTAGACCTCAACCTGGTCTCTCAGATGGACTAGACCCTACCTGGTCCCTCAGGGCGGACTAGACCCTACTCTGTCCTCAGATGACTAGACTCCTACCTGGGTCCTTTCAGATGGATTAGACTCCTACTTCTCCTGGTCTCAGATGGATTGACTTTACTTGGTCCTCAGATGGATTAGACCTTACCTGGTCTCTCAGATGGATTAGACTACTTGGTCTCTCAGATGGACTATACCTTACTCTGGTTCTCAGATGACTAGACTACTGTCTTTCTAAGACTTACGGTCTCCTCAGATGGACTAGACTCCTACTGTCCTCAGATGGATTCAGACTACTCTGGTCTTAGATGACTAGACTTCACTTGAAGCCTTCAGATGGACTATACTCTACTTGTCTTCAAAGACTACTCTGGTCCTCAGATGGACTAGACTCTACTTCTGTCCTCAGATGGGAATTAGATTCCTACTTGGTCTCTCAGATGGACTAAATTTTACGGTCTCAGATGGACTAGACTCTACCGTCTCAGATGGGACGACACTACTTGGTTCCTTTAGATGGACGACTACTTGGTCTTCAGATAAATTAGACCACTTGGCCTCCTCAGATGTACTAGACCCTACCTGTCCTCAGATGGACTAGACCTCACCTGGTCTCAGATGAACTAGACCTACCTGGTCCTCAGATGGGATTTCACCCTACTGGTCTCAGATGCACTAGACTCCTTTACTCTGTCTTTCTCAGATGGACTAAATTCTACTTGTCTTTTAGATGGATTAGATTTTACTTGTCTCTTTTAGGATGTATTTAGACTTGTTTGTCTTCTTAGATGGATTAGACTTTACTTGGTCCTTTTAGATGGATTAGACTGCATTGGTACTAGATGGATTTTAGATCTTTTACTTGTTCTCTTTGTGATGGGATTTTAGACTTATTTCACCTTTGAGACTTTACTTGTCTTTTCAGATGTATTAGACTTACTTGGTTCCCTTTTAGATAGATTTAGATTTTATTTGGTTTCTTCTAGATGAATTAGATTTATTTGGTTCTTTTTAGATGGGATTTTAGACTTGCATTTGGTCTCAGATGGATTAGACTTTACTTGCCTTTAAGATTTTGGCTGGTCTCTTTAGATGTACTAGACCCTACCTGGTCCTCAGATGAATTCAGACTCTACTCTGGTCTCTCAGATGAACCAGATTCTACCGATCCTCAGATGGACTAGACGAAAACCTGGTCCTCAGGATGGACTAGATTCCTACTGGTGATGGACTAGACTTACTTGGTCTTCAGATGGACGACTCCTTTGCCTTTGGTTTCTCAGATTCTACTTGGTCCTCATAGATGGACTAGACATCATTTTGTCTCTCAGATGGACTTTAGATCTTACTGGTCTCAGATGGATCATAGACTTACCTGGTCTCTTTTAGATGGATTAGATTCTACTGGTCTCAGATGGATTAGACTCTACTTGGTCTCAGATGGATTAGATACTACTTGGTCTCTGATGGATTCAGATACTACTTTGGTCTCCTCAGATGTGACTAGACTTTACTTGTCTTCAGATGAATTCAGACTACTGGTCTTCAGATGGACTAGACCTTACCTGGTCTCAGATGGATCAGACTTACTTGTCTCTTTAGATGGATTAGACACCTGGTCCTCAGATGGACTAGACTCTACCTGGTCCTCAGATGTGACTAGACTCACTGGTCCTCAGATGGATTCACAGGACTCACTCGTCCTCAGATGGACTAGACCCTACCCTGGTACTCAGATGGACTAGACTCCTACTCTGGTCTCTCAGATGGACTAGACCTTACTCTGGTCTCTCTAAGACCTTGCCTGGGTCTCAGATGGATTAGACTCACTTGGTTCTCAGATGGATTAGACTTACTGTCTTCAGATGGATTAGATCTTTGCATTTGATTCTCTTTGATGATTTGATCTTACTTGGTTCCTAGATGGGATTAGATTTTCATTTGTCTCAGATGGATTAGACTTTACTTGTCTCAGATGGATTCAGACTTACTTGGTCTCAGATGGATTCAGAGACTTTACCTGGTCTCTCAGATGACTAGACTCACTTGGTCCTCAGATGGACTAGACCCTACTCTGGTCTCAAGACCCTACCTGTCCTCAGATGGACTAGACTCCTACTCTGGT